>NW_022693499.1:64833-95983 GCF_011630105.1 Anneissia japonica | reverse complement strand
CCCTGATGATGATGATGATGGCGATATGATGTTGATAATGATGATAAAAATCATAATTATTTATAATGATGTTGAAATAATTAGCCCACTTTTGAAAGACTTATATAGCATCTTTTGATTATAAATGTCCATTTATTATTATTATTATTAAAAAATTGTTGCACAAAATATATAGTCTTACCTATTTATTTTATCTAGCTAACAGTGTGTAGACAGATAAACAGAAGCAGGTCACATATATGCTCTACAGAAAGAGCACTGTAGTTGTTTTTTAAAGCTGTATGATTTTAAAATGTCAAGTAAATGAACCATTTCATGGATCTGTAATATTAAGCACCAATTACAATATCACCAATCAAAAAAATCCACCACTGAAATTACGTAAACATAATATAAACATATGCATTTTATAGCGCTCCATCGTATAAACACGGATGTACCCATGTGCACCTTTAAGGCTACCTTGTTATCTGTAGCTGTTGTAATTGACAACTAATGTTATTAGTGTTGGTATATTTATGTATTTGTATATTGAATTTCTCTCAGAGGAGTTGATATGGAGAACCATGATCTAACATCAACCATTAAAAATCTGCGTATAAGGACTATTAACTTGTAATGTACTTGTAGCGTTATCCCTTGATATAGAGATATAGATAGGTCTACAAACAGAATGACCGTCCAGAAGTAACTGTTTACAACATAATAAGGCTAGTACAGTAGAAAAAAGCCTACTTACAATATCTGTCTTTAAAGGTGCCTACCTTGATTTTACTAGTAATAATAGCACCATGATACAAACTGGTCACTTAAGGTTATACCAGAGGTGGGCATAAAAATAGGTTGGAGGGCCAAAGTGAATTTTTGATTTTACACCAAGGGCCACCCCCCCAACCCCAAACTTTGTTGTTTCCAGTGCACTTCCAAAAAAACCTTCATACACTGCTGTTACACCACTTTATGCTCAGTTTTAATATTACATTTTTACAGATAATCAGTGTCGGGCCATAAAAAAAAAAGGTGTTTTCTGGCAAAAAATGGTAGGTGGGCCGGACACATACACATTTTTATGAGTGCCGCAAAAAAAAAAACCACTGTCCGGCTACATACGGCCCGCGGGTGACACTTTACCCCCATGTTGCTTATTCATTCAGGGATTTGGGCTAAGCTGTCCAAAAGGTGGGTCCATTTCCAATGGAGATGATTACTAAGTAGGGGAAAAGTCTGTTTATTATATGAGAGTGGGGACCTTGCCAGTTTTGATACCATAAAAACTGCAAGTTTTCATCTAATTTTCATCCACGAGTGCACACTTTAAACCACAGACAAGAGGATAATGCAACATTTTGTGCGACTAAATCAAAGTCTGGATTAATGTGAAAGTTTTAAGAATATATGCTATGTTCACACTTTTGATATTAGCATATTAATGGATTGATATTCAATGCGCCAATTGACAATGACAAAAATATGAACGTGTGTGAGGAGAATATATAAGCGACTTAGTTGCGGTCAAGTTAGCATATAGTGGGGTCCACCCTGGATAGGTTATACTGAAAGGTAAGGATCCTGATTTAGCAAATAATAAGTATGGATTGATAGAGCGATAATGCAAAAAGCCTCTATGTGCTAATTAATGTTTATAATGGTCCCAGAATGTTTAAGATGAATAACTTGAATCCCAAATGAACTACTACAAGTGTTAATTTTTCAGTGGTTCACGGACACAAACAGGTAGAGTGTAACCTTCCCATAATCTGATGTAAAGTTTTAATAATGAACTTTGCAGGAGTTTGTAAAGAAATACTAATTAAAAATGAATGGTCTTAAGTTGTTTTTTGGCATTATTAAGATACTACTTTCATATAGGAATCCAAAACAAACAAAAATAGGGACATGTGCTCGTTTTAGTCTGGGGAGAGGAGTGCAAAAATTTAGAATTTGGAACTTAAACCCTATTACAATACAAATTTAATGGTGGTTATTTATTTTATTATAATACTATTTACTGACAGTCACCAGGAGGGGGGGGTCTGGAGACCCCCCTCGTCAGGGAGAAAAAAAATTATATGTATTTTCTACACATTAGTAGACTCTAAAATCAATCAAATAAGCCTTTGAAACCCCTTAATTGTCAAACATTTTGAGCAATGCCTGACCACGCCCGTACGTTTTCGTCTCGGACATCGGCCCTCTTCAGGGACCTAGGACATCTGTCAGGGACCTTGGACACCCCACCCTCGGGCAAATCCTGGCACCACCACTGACAGTCACTTTATTAGTGAGAGTGAAGCTCACCCAAGTACGGCCCATGTAAACATATAATTGTTTTTCTGGTTTAAGTATTTTCCTTCCTTCTTTTTATGACTTTCTTGTGGAGGAATGCTATAAGCGTTTTCTTCTAAACCGATACCGGTGCTTAATAAATTTTCATTATCATTTGTATTAATATATTATTATTAAACTCCACCTACAGCATGCATTGAGTGTCTTACCATTTGATTGTACCGTAGTTGAATTAGCAAGTTGAAAACAAATCATGATTCAGCTTAAAAGTAAAGCGCAAGGAACAGACAGTACAGTACGAATAATAACAGATGCTAACATTAATGATTAATCTCAATGTTATGACATCCACAAGTAACTAAAACTCATTAGTTGCACTACACATTATATACTCATCCCTAAAACATTTCAACCAAATGCAATTTCAAAAATGTTTTTTTGGCTTGGAAACAATTTTTTCATCGGAATTAATCACTCTGTAAGTTTAAAAGTACATTCTAAGTGCATCGATTCACATCAGTGGTGGAGCCAGATGTTCGCTAATGAGGGGGGTCCAAATATCCAAATGGGGAACAAACCCACGTCAGCTCCACCATGTTGGAGCAAATTCAAGAACAGGCATAGAGGCCCAGAAATGGCACAATTTAGAATGTGAAAAATACTTTTTAAAGCGTTTTTCACCAACAAAATGAGTGAGGGCTCTCCTGGACCTCAGCTGGGGCAGCCATTAATATGATTATATTATACTATGGCATTATATAGTGAATGTGGCCTCACCAATATCATAACATGCCATGAATGATTAGCTTATTAATTTTGAGTAAGGACTTGCTTTCGCTACAACTACTTAATGCATTATTGTTTTGTTGCCAAAGAAACCAATTTTTTAGCAATACAAGAATAAAAGCAAGTGATTTAATTGATCCCATTTCATAATATTCACTTACATTTGACATGTAAAAGAAAGCAATCATTTATAACTGTTGATACCTAGATCGATATTGGACTAAGCTAGAGAGAAGTTCCTTCAGCAGAAAATCACTCAACACGATTTTGGATAAATGATAAATATTTGTGTCTCCATAGTAAAGATTACCATAATCTAATTAATTAATATTAATAATAATTGTGATACTAATGACATTTACTAAATGTATAAATAAATTTACAACATAAACAAAAAAAAATAAAAAATAAAAAATGTGTCACAAATTAAATATTTATTGTGTATCCTAATTCTTGTAGGTTATTATGCTTTGTATTTTCATGACCATCAAAATTACTAATTAAAATTGATAAAATCAGAACGTCAAAAATTTACTCTGGTAAATCTCATCATAATAATAAAACCAATGTGACCATCAGATTTGCTAATCAAATCAAAATAATCTCCTCATTAGGTATCCAATTAAATTAAACTAATCTCCCTATCAGGTATGATAAACCACCATGTATGGTGAGAAAGTCAGAAAAGGAGTGTTTGTTACTGCAGGCCTAACTGTAATCCAACCTTACATCATGTAACTTTGGAAACCTCATACAGTAAACCCACTGGCCTAAAGTTAGTACAGTACTATAATTATATAGGCCTACTGTATCAACAGCCATATTAAAGGATGCGTTTTAAGTAGTCCCACCAGTTAATGTGTCAAGGGACCAAACCACTATTCTGTAAATGTAAACAGAAAGTAAGGAGGATAAGCCAAAACTTGCTGTGTCATCCATGGGCTGAAATACGTACAAACTGGTCCGATAATACTGTCTAAATTTCCTGTTCAATCACTTTCCTCATTAGGCCTGTACTACCTAGACACCAAATGCTTTGGAAAGTTTCCTTTCTGTTCTGAAAAACTATTTTAAAAACACCAAGAAGATAAAATACAATGTAAAAAAATCTCAGTAATATCTTGTATTTTTGATTTAAGTAATTTTTGTAAGCGGCAAATTTGTTTTGATTTCAGATAAAATGAAATTGTAAAGACAAGACTACACTACATTGTTGACTTCCATATATGTACTTCAAATTTCTTTCTTGCACTATTTATATGCCATATACAGTATGCATTAATCTATACAAATCATTAAAAAAAAAATGCAGGAAAAAGTTGCTTTCTGTTATATATGATCATTACTTTTGCCATTTGTTGTCTCAAAGCACTTAACATTATTATTACCCTGGTTATTGGTAAAACAGTAACAATTTACACAATGTGCAATCACCTCTGGTTCTTGAGGGATTATTACAAGCCATGCATGAATAATCAGTCTATACAAAAATACATTTCACATACTAATATTCACATCATGCTGCATAGTGCAGTTAAAGTGCAGCCAAGTTATTCTCCAGTCTGGAAAGAGACATGTAGATAAAGCGGTGCTTCCCCCATTTGCGCAAGCAAATGACCAGCATGGAAATCAAATCCTGCACACTTGAATAATAATAATAATAATAATAATAATAATAATAATAATAATAATAATAATAATAATAATAATAATAATAATAATAATAATAATGGCATCTTCTAAGGGTCACATATCCATCTCAGAGAGCTGCTCGTGGCGCCATTTCCACTTGCAAAGAGCAACAGCCTTTTCTGGATTTCATTTATTATATTTATACAGGTTATTTCATTTAAATTTTCTTATTTTTTTAATCTTTGTTTAAATAATACTTAAATGTACATTTATTATCAACTTAACTACTGAGGAGAACAGGCACAATGAGTGCAAGATCTTAGAGGATTGTCCATCCATCGCCACTCTGTCGCGTTCCGAAGCTCTACCTAGGTGTCTCAAACAAAGGAACGGGAAATATATTTGCCCTGTCACAGATGAACGGGTGCTCAGAGGCAGCAATCGGGATAGTGGCACCCTAAAGATAGATGCAGGCCTGACAAAAAGGAGGGGGCTGTTGTGAGAAATATCAAACATGTTTAATCTTCTACGACGTGACTGTCCCCGACGCAAACCATCGTGTCTGCGTTTAACTCACACAGACCTGATGCGACAATGACAACAAATTGCACCGGGCTGCATCGTACGACGCTGTCTGAGTTGGCCTTAAGATGTTTGAGTGAATGAGAGACCAAGATGATGATGGTGATGATTTTAATTATTACAAATGATGATGATGATAATAATGATGGAAATGAAACTTGAAGGTGATTAGAATGATTATTAAAAAATGAACATGAAAATAAAAATAAGAAAAAACATAACCCTCCCGGCCCCCACCACCCTCCCCAAAAATGTACAAAATAACCTGTTAGCCCAGAGACCTAGCTTAAACTGGTGGTAGTGAGGATGCTGGAGGACCTTAAAGGCCTCTACTTTGATATTCAGATTCAGAGGGTTGATAGCTTTGTGACGATGATGAAGACGATGATGGCATTGATATAGTGTGGTGGTGGTAATGCAATATAAACAGGATTTCCCTCCCTGATGATGCTAGCAAGAGCTACCAAAAGATAGCTATTGATGATAATGAATACGATATTAGAATGATTATATCAATGATGATAAAAATGGTGGTGGTAATGATGACGATGATCATGATAATGATGATGAACCTTCGTCTGATGAAACTATGAAGCGGTAGCAAAAGTTAAGGCTAGTAAGATTATGTTTCAATATAAAAGATGTTCGACAAAAGTGCAATATAATAATACAATATAACTTATTTCACTTATTTTACCTAAATTGTTCTTCAAGCCCATACAGGTCCAAAATATATTCATTATGACTATCACTATCATTATTATTATTATTACAAAACATTAAGGTGGGGATGTTGAATAACTACTGTTTGCAGCACAGCAACAGTAATGAAAGCAAGTAGTGGTATTATGAATTTTACTTCTAATTATTTATAAATATTTTCAATTATGTCATCTATTTCATTTGTGATTTTTCAATTCAAATTTAACTGCAGCTGTTCCATTCCCTGAAATAATCCGTAATTTGGCTTCAATGTTTTTCAATACATATATTCATTTTTTTCCAATATCATTATCAAAGCATATTGTTACAAAACAATCTCATTCCATTGTATGCAAATTTGTTTTTACAAAAGATGCAAATTCTGGATCTACTGAATTATGCTAGCTTGATTTTTCCTTCAAAAATGTTTGTTTTAGCCATTTAGTGAAGACTCGCTTCACTCACACGGCCCCCTGTCAAGAACCGTGGGTCCCACCCCCACCCTCCCATCAAGCAAATACAATACTAGTTCTACCATTGAAGTAAACTGTTTTCGCAAACAATTATCCATGAGCATTAGCAAAGCTGTTTATAGCATATATTCTTGTGTGACAAACAGAAAAACGGACACATTGCTGTTTGCCAAGTTTAGACATGAAAATGCTAACGAATATGTACATTTTCTTGCAAATTACAGATTCATAAACAATACTGTTTCCATATTCTTTGCCTACACAAATGCAGGGGGAGGAATTTCTTAGTAAAAAGTTTTTTCTTAAATCATTGTAAATTCAATTGTTTCATGGAAAGATCTGTGTACTGTATAATTCAAAGTTAACTTATGCTAACATGTTGGATGCTACACTAATTATTGTGAGGATTGTTCAAAATTTTATGTAATGGAAAAAAAATATGTTATATAATAGGTGAATTCATATACTAATTAGTGATGTTCATAGCAACACAACACCACCAAGAGTATAATGCTTTAGTCAATGTGCCTATTTTTTATCTTTTAGGTGTTTGCTATTCAGATTTTAACAGTATATATTTTTAATGAGGCGGACTGCCTTGTCTATCTTTATTGGTATCCAAGGGGGAGGCTGTGTGTATGGAGTAGGCATATCACCTTGGGTCTCAGTTAAAACTAGTGGTAGAGCAGATATTGCATATAACATATCCTCAGGGTTCAAGGCATCTCAAGGAAAACCAAATTTGTTCATCATTTAAAGATGATAATCTAGGGATCATCTCATATTACTTGACCATGTAGGAAAAAAGTTTCAAGAAACATTACTCCAATCATAGCCAAACTAAGGGTTCATCTTAAAAATGTAAGGTTTGTTGGTTTTTAAATAGAAGAAATGGCAAACTGAGAAAAAAACAAATCTTTAGCCCCCCCCCCCCAAAGGAATTAAAAAAGTATTGTTAAAATATCAATTATGATAATGATTATTGACATTAATATCCATGAAATAATATCCTAATAAATGATAACATTCAATACACAATCCCTGTAATTTCAACACCATATCATAACATATAATTATTATCTAATGTCTGTAGCAACAATTATAATACTGTACTACCACTGACACAGTGACACTAAACGACTGATAAAAATGATGATGATGACGATTGGTGATAATATATGATGATTAAGATAATGAATATGATGATGATGATGATGGTGTTGGATGATGATAGTAGAAAATATGATTAAAGCAAGGAATCCATTTGTCTGCTTGCCATTGTGGCTCTGTTTGCAGTGCGGTGTGTGTTTTATGCGATACACTATAACTGTTTTAAACCAGTGATTCCATAGTGCGGTTGTGTTGCGTCTCCGTAAATGCATATGCTTTATTTTATTCGATCCATGGAGCAATTTATCCACCCCGGTGTGGTGAATCCATGCAAAAGGGCTTTTAAAAACGCAAGTGAAGGAATCACTTGAAATCCACTGTAAATGCAACCGCAGCCAAAACCACAGCTGGACAAATGGATACATAGCTTAAGACAAGAACAATTATTACTTGTTTGTATTTATTAATTACTTATATTATTTACTTATTCATGAACAAAAAATAATACATTTGATAATAAGACCAGTTTTAGATTAACAGAACCTAGGCATGATATTCCCCATATTCAACTCTTTCTTGATCATTCTTCCCTCAAGAATTTACATTCAACTAAGGTATTAAAAACATAAATTACTTATTAGGATAGGATAGCTACTGTATGCAGCACAGCAACAGTAATGAAAACAAGTAGTGGTATTATGAATTTTACTTCTGATTATTTATAAATATTTTCAATTATGTCATCTATTTCATTGTGCTTTTTCAATTCAAATTTATCAAAGCATATTGTTACTAAACAATCTCATATTTAACTCTTTCTTGATCATTCTTCCCTTAAGAATTTACATTCAACCAAGGTATTAAAAACATAAATTACTTATGAAGCCATGCATTATTAATAAGACAAATGTACCGTGGCCCGAAGCAGCCACATAAAGGATTCTGATGACCACAATGGGCTTGCATACAAATCAAACTTCCAATATATCATTACAATGTAATAAGAACATATTTCACATGCTGGTGGGACATGTAAAATGTCTCCATTTGAATTTCTCATACATACACTATGTGGGGAATGCCAGTGGCCTAACAGAAACTTAAATTATGTTACCAGAAGGCAAGATATTTGTTATACCCTGTTTTACAAACCCATCGCCCAAACAAATGTAATGTTTTAGGGGTTTTTAGCACACTCATCAGCACTGCGATGAAAAAAAAATCAGGAAAAAATTAAATTTTCCTGTATTTTTAAAGCCAGGTTCTGGATCAAGAATTTTTTTGATATGTTGTGCAACTGGTTTTTCAAAGTAACAAAAAGGTGTATGACAAAAAACTAGAGAACAATTACAGACATAGAAATTTTTTAATATTTAAAAATCCCCACCCCCCACCCATTTTTAAATATCAAAAATCTGAATCTCATTAACCATTTTTTGTCAACAACCTTTTGTGTCAGTTGTACAACATATATAAACAAATTTTTGCTCTGGGGCCTGGCTTTAAAATGCCCACCACTGCCATTAACCTCCAAATAAAAAGCCTCATATTTCTGTTATTATTTTCAACATGTCTTTCATCCATATGTCACATCTTACTTAACCGGTCAAAATAGCAATTTTTCACAACTAAACATTACCTAAATCGTTATCATTAAAGAAATAAGAAATATGATAAATTATTATTATTCTTTGCACTCACAATGTGCTACATTACCTTTTGTATAAAAAATATTATTTTATTATTTATTTTGTATAAAAAATATTACTGTATAAAATAAAGCATCAAGAATAAAAAAAATGTATTAAATATTATAATAATTATATAAAATAATTTGTTATCTCCTTTACTATAAAATAGAAATTGGTCATAATTAAGAAACAGTAAATCAACATAAATATTTATTATGGGAAGTAACTATTTTCCCTACAATCAAAATAAATTCTACAAAAACATTATAGATATTTTTAATTTCATATATATAAAAATAGCAATGTTCAAATTGATTTGCTAGTTAATTTTGTTGCTTCTAATATTTTGACAAATACTGACAAATTTTATACCCTGGTGGTTTTCAAATATAGGATGAATTTAATAAAATATTCAAAGAATCAAGTTGACTTGTTTTATTTGTTTTTGTACAAAAAAGGTAATCAAGAAATAACCAACAAGATGAAAAAATTAATTGCATTCATAAATGTATTATATATCAATTTCAAATTTGTATAGTTGATTATAGTACATTCCAAATGTCTCATGGACAGTGCATCCCAATGTCTCACTCAGCGGTGTAGCCAGGTGAGATCAGGCCCCAGTGCAAGATTAATTGCTGGGCCCGTTGATGTGAAGCATCAACCTAGGGCTGTAGGCATGAGTTATGGCTGGTAAGGGAGCTGTAAATTTCCCCCAGTGGGGGTAGAGGAGTCACTACTGGCCTAGGCTGGTAATAAATACTAATGATAATCGCAGCCTTTGTAAATATTTCAAGAGGGGCATGCGGTCTCAGCAGCTAGTTGTAAGCTACTGCAATAAAAAAAATTGGTGGCACAAAAATATTTAACAATTGAAATGAACACAGTAATCAATAATTACTCCTTTAAAATCTAAATATTATTGAGGGGCCTGCTGGCCGTTTTTTTCTTCAAAAATGTAATAGCCCTTAGCCCTGGTGCTTTGCACTGGTTGCAATGCCCATCCCTACACCACTGGTCTTACTTACGGCACATTGAATTGAAAGCCATCATATCAATCTTGTTACAGTATTGACAAATGTTTAATTGTTGTATCCGAAATTATAAATTTCTACAAGAATTATAGAAACAAATTGCATTAAACTATTGTATTAAAAACAGCATTAGTGTAATTTACAGTTGTTGGCCACCTGTGACTATGCAATGCATTTATTAAAATGATGCAGGGAACAAATAATTATGAAATTATGAATGAAATACATGTGCTAATCAAATTGTGGCATATGTCATCTTCGGCAGGTAGTACTCCAAAAAACAGTAATTACAATCCACCCATGCACTATTGATAAATTATTTGATTGATTACTTGACATTTAGTATGCCTTTATATATAAAAAACTTATTAGAGCTTTGAACTTTAGTAACCTTTTAGGAATTTAAATTGTATGCAAAAATCATAATTTTCTCCTTCTGTACATCACATAGTAAAAGTTTGACCTGCAATGCTTAAGAACAACTAATAACACAATGTTAAAACAAATGAAAATATAACTTGAACTCAAACGACCTTTAGCAATAAGAATCAAATAATATTCCATAATATGTAGATTACTTCAGTAACTAGACCTACAAAATTATGGATACTTTCTAAATTTGTATACAACAATGTCATTAATACTACGCTATTATATTATTATTATTATTGTTATTATTATTATGTCAAAAATGTTCTCCAATAAACTAAAACAATAATATTAAAATTTTATATAATAATATTACTAATAATGATGATAATGAAAATGTAATATTAACCACATACAGGTAACAACAACAATAAAAACAAAAACAATTATAATAATTATAGTTTGCGTGGAGATCGATAAATTAAGGATTACCAGTCAGTGATTTAAAGCCTTGATTGCCAAAAAAAAAACAAAAAAAACCAAAAAAACACAATAATTAAAATAATATGCTCAAAAATATGTGATGAGTTATGATAAGAATGATCCAGCACCTGCTTTTATCAGGTAAGTATTCGGGTCATGTATCCACAGCACTATGTAAAATATATGAAAATTTGTAGCAGCAAATATTAAAACATTTGAGGAAAAAGACAGTCAAATGTTGTTCATCATGATTATGATCATCATCATAATCATCCTGATAATGATGATGACGACAACCTTGACAAAAATGTTCAATATGATAATAATAATATAGAAGATGACAAACGTTCCTTGCAAGAACTACCGGAATAATACCACATTAACACTTCTAATTGAATATTCACTTTTCCTAGAAAAATGTCTTGGGCCTGATGTCGGAAAGACGAAATTTATGAGAAGTGTAGTACTGTATATGTCTTGGGCCTGATGTCGGAAAGACAAAATTTATGAGAAGTGTAGTACTGTATAAACTTGCGAATATTGCAGTACAGTACTGTAGCTTTTGTCAGGTACTGAACATCCAGATAAGATCATCATCCACTCACCTTGAACCTGTGCACTGAAGTTCTAAGGTGCCCATCAATAATACTATCTTATTAACTCAGGTGTTGGTAGTGGCAAGCACATCCTTAATTATTTTATAATGATAGAACGCCTGAGTATCATCCTTGGCACTATTCCTTAATGTATAGAGTACATAAGGTATTTATTCAGTTAAACGCTGCGGCAGGGTATATTAAGGGGGTGTTTATTTAAGTAAGGTGGTTATCTGAGGGAATCGTGTGTTTGATTGGTGTGTATAAATGGTGAGTATAATATGAATGAACCAATGCCCCTTCTTTTCACTCAAAATGGTGAGTACAAACACAAAATTATTGTCAAAATGTATGATGATTATAGTTAAATTACAGGTTAGCAATAATTTAATTTAATTTTATTTTATGGTGTTGAGAATGTACCAGAACAATTTCAAGTGATTTGGATAGGAATCGAACTATGATCCAGCAAAGATACTAACCTGGTTTTATACCGCTACACCACTGAGCTTACACTAATAAAAAAGAAAGCAGGTACTAAAATTACAAGAAAAGTAATACAGGTCTCCCTCCAATTAAAGACCACTTTAGGACCAGAGTTTCAATGATCTTTAGCAGCTTTGGTATTAGAATAATAAAGATCATTTAAGTGCAATTTTTAAATGTTATCAGTATGTTTTATATACAGTATCATGTATAGATATTATATTTTGATTACATATTTACTTACTAGTTTTGTTTATAACCTTTTACTTATTACTGGACTGTACCGTCTACTTTGTAACTTGTCAAATTGTCAGTACTTTCTAATCTTTTTCGGACAATAAAATTATCTTGAATCTTGAATAATAGACATTTTGTTAGTATGGGACCACCGAGCGGTTTTTAATTGGAGGAGTCTTTAATTAGAAGGAGACTTGTAGTTACTATAAATAAGATCAGTAGCATTGTTGACTTGACTAATAAAGAGGCTTTTCTGCATCTAGTCTTATTTATCATCATCCACACATCTATAGGAGGAAATGGAATGACCTGGTTACTCTTGAACTAACAACCATCTCAATCATCAGACAGTCTGATCAAAATGTCAAGTTCTCCATCAATAAACTAAATCAATGAACTATATGATAATGGCTTGTTCAGACTGACCACACAAATGACCAATTTACCAACAAGTCACCCAACGGCTGAGTATTTCAACTCACTAATCAACTCAATTAATCTTACAGCAACCTAAATATTTAATGCATACCGGTAATTTTAAGCATATTTATGTACAGTAGAGCCTGAATCAAGTGTTTAATAAATTATTTGTTAATTATCATTACCAGGCCTTGGATAAATATTCAAATGTTAATTCATCTGATATCCAGACACAGCCTCAGGAAAACCATAATGAGATGATGATGATGATGATGATGATGATGATGACGATGATGATGATGATGATGATGGCAAACTAGAAAATATGGTATAGAAGTATAATAAAATGTTGATACATTTTCCTCAAATTTCAATGTTTTCATGACACCCTTATCTCATGTGAAATGGCTGTTTGTTACTATTAAT
The DNA here is from genome assembly GCF_011630105.1 of Anneissia japonica. Classification (NCBI taxonomy): domain Eukaryota; kingdom Metazoa; phylum Echinodermata; class Crinoidea; order Comatulida; family Comatulidae; genus Anneissia; species Anneissia japonica. Next base: position 82,670 of record NW_022693499.1, on the reverse strand, counting down.
AATATAAATACAGTACTTTAATGAATAGAGTGATAATAATATTAACGAAAACAATCAATTACTTAAATATTATTACAATTTAACAATAATAACAAGAAAATATTATATTTATAATAACAATGATAATACTTTCAACAACATATTAATACTATTAATAAACCAATAATACCAGTGAACAGCAACAATAACTCACAACACTACAGACAGTAACAAAATTAAAACTTTTGGCAAAGTAATAATCTTGATTTTAATATAACATAAACAAAAATTATGACAATAACAACTACAACAGTAATTTATCAAATGCTTTAACATGTATGGTACTGTGTAAAATTCCTATTACAATAAATACATTTTTAGAAAATATACTTTTTATCTTTAATTCATTAATGTGTTAATAGAAAAGGTTTGAATTTGATAAACTGATTTAATATGTTGTCAAGGTTTAATTTCACATACCCTTAAGTGAGAATGCAAATAGCACAGCATACAAACAATTATTATTAGATGCTTCAATCTATGAATAGCTGCACAACCCAAAGGAATATATCACATCACTTAGAGTAATTGAACTGCATCTACTCCTGGTCATCAACCTTTTGTCCTTTGCCCAGTTAAATAATGTGTGTGATTCTTTGTGAATGGCGTATCTAGTCTTGAAAGGAAGGGGGAGGGGGTTGTGCGAGGGAGAGGGGGAAACAAAGGGGACTCGATGATTAAAGTGAGGGAGTCACTAGCTTGCAAAATAAGGGGATAAAAGGTGATTTTTATCTACTTGTGCATGATTTCTTTGCTTCAAACATTTTCAATAGGGGGTGGGGTTGAGGGGTGGGGTGAAGACAAGTTTTTTTTAGGAGGTGCCTGTGCCCCCTGGGGCCTCCCCTAGATACACCATTGTGTGAAATGTATTACTTCTTCAAAAGAATGATCACAACATTGCTACTATAAAAAAAAAATCTATGTCATGTTGGAAAATATTGGAAGTGTAATCATAGTGGTGCTGTTATAATACCTCCTATTAAAATGCAGGTCAAAGCATTGGTGTTAAAAATACTCCCATGACTGTACTTAAAAGTGCACATTTGATAACAACACAATCTTCATCAGAGAACAGCATAAACGCACAAAAAAATCAATAAAATCAGAAAGACAAAGTACACCAGAATATTATTTGTGGCACAGTAAAATAAAATTGGTTGCGTCAATTGCAACTATGTACACAAAGTTTAGACAGGCAGACCCTTCAAGACTAGACTCACGTCAAAAATATGGTGTCACTTGCACAATTGCACAGTGTTTGATCTCTATAAATACAATAAAAGCAATAATGGTACAGCAACACATAATAACCGTATTCCAGGCTCGGGAGAGGCAAGTACTCTAGAGTTGTCATTAGAAAAAAGATTTTAAAAAATCAATCAGGATCAGAAAGGTAATTTTTACCTTTCTTTCTTGGACAAAATTTTTTCATAGGTCCATTTTAACTCCCCTTTTTGTAAAGAGCAATTTTATCATTCATAACTTCTAGAGCTACAGCAGCTATCAATTCTTGTAGAAAGGTTAAACTTGAAGTTCCAATTCAGACCTAATGAAATGTCAAAATTGGTAACACAATCTTAGCACTTGAATTTCCAAAATATGTCCTCATGTCAATCATATTGGTTTAAAGTCAAGATTTTTCTGATTAATCACTTTGCATGTCACAATCTCAAACATGAAGTTTGTTATTCCATGAATTCACCAACAACAATGACCATCTTAAATCCACCAATCACAATGGCCCTTATAGATCTAGCCTGGAATACCCTGAAGGAAGAAGGCTGAGTATTCAGACCTTCGCTGGCAGTTTATTCATGGAGCCATGGTTTATTGTACCAGCTAATTAAACCTGTGACCAGCACTGGCCTAAAATAAACAAGGGCAGCCCTTAATTAAGGTTAGGTTAACACCAAAATACACAAAATCTGACAGAAGACAGATGAGGTGTGTTTAGCTAGCTTCTTGACCTTGAAATTGTAAATTTACTTTTTGTAGCCAAGTTCACAACAGAATACTTTAAATATGGAATCTGCATAGTTCTAATAATCAACTCTTGATGTTGCAATTAGTAGACCTGCTTTGCTTACACAAACACAAATTTACACAAGGTCCTTGGCCATATAAAATTTGGAAACTATGCATTTGATTGGATGATTGAAACAATGCCTACAACTTCAGATGCTGGAGTTTGGCAAACTGCCAATAAAAAAGGTAAAAATTATAAACAATGGTCAAATGGAAATGAAGAACAGCCGATGGTGGTAATTATAACAAGGAATAATCAGAAATTATGTTATAAAAACAGTAAATCTAACAATAATCGGCTCAATCCTATTCCAATTTTAGCTCATTTCTGATTTGTTTTTGCCTAGCTTTTTGTAATTTTTACCAAGGTAAATGGCAAAGGTTAAATGGGTTTGTATTTCTATACAATACATTTAAGGAGTTTTTGCAAATAAATACAAAAATATTCATGAATAAAAACTGTACTATACTTAGTTTAGTATACGTGTTAAAATTAATGAATAAAAAGAATTTACCTGTAGATCAAAAAATGCAGAACGGCCGTAGAGATTGTCACTTATTAAAAATTAGCTATCTCCAATTTAAATTGTGAAGCAGAAAGGGTAGCCGTGTTAGTCTAGATGATAACAGTAAATGAAAGACAAACAGCATTTTCAGACTAACAAATTTATTTTCCCACAAGCTTTTGACCATGCAGTGGTCTTCATCAGGTGAATGTACAAATAGGATAAAAGTATGGTCATATATACAGTAAGAACAAAGAGGGTAGATGCTCTATAAGTAACAGTATCTGGGTATATAATAATCTAATCTCTAATTATTGTATTGTGAATTTTGCTAGCACAGTTGAATTTACGAATTACATAACTTAACCAATGAGGTAAAAATAATACTGCCATGATTAAACCAAGTACCGTATTTATTAAAATAACCACCCTGGGTGTTTATTGTTGAGAAGGGTTTTGAGGGGAGGATTTACTCGAAGACGGCATTTATTTGAAGGAGGCATTTATTTTTTTTATGTACAATGGATACGTATATACTTAAATAAATGCCCTTTAATGTCAATGTAAATGTGGAACTACAACACATAATTACTGCCAAAATGTGTTAATTAATGCCTGATCATACAGACCTATTAATGCCTGATCATACAAACCTATTAATGCCTGATCATACAGACCTATTAATGCCTGATCATACAGACCTATTAATGCCTGATCATACAGACCTATTAATGCCTGATCATACAGACCTATTTATCCTAACCAGGTTAAAATACATGCAATTCTGCTGGAGTACAACATTAATAGAATATGTTGAGAATGATGTTGCTTTCATTAGTTTTGTAAACAATCATTTAGGGAGGTGTTAATTAAAGGACAAAATAAACGCCACGGGCATTGAGGGAGGAGTTTATTCCAAATGAGGTTCTGGAGAGGGGGCGTTTATTCAAAGTAGGGCGTTTATTCGAATAGAAATATGTTATAGTGGAAAATGCATTTTCATAGAGGAAGTTGTGCATTTTCATAGAGGAAGTTGTAATAAATGTGAAAGGAATGATGTCTAAATTTTGCTTGTCAGACAATTACCTGTATTGGAAACTCAATCCAAAAATTAATGACAATATAAAGACAGAACAAATGGTGAACGTTTGCTATTTTGTGTATAATGACACGGATATTTAGGTTGCAATGAATACCGAGAAACGCAAATTATCTTGTAAAGAAACTAAACAAATTCAAAAAGAGTTGAACCAAGAGGCATCGGACTGCTGAATCATAAGTTCAAGAATACGCGATAACAAAATTCAGACCATCGATTTAAACATCAATAAATTTGCGCAGAGCACTAGCAATACATTGATGCAACGCAATATAAACATAATGTTAACATATGAATACTCCTAATATACAATCATATCTTCCGAAGCATTCAACTTTAACTTGGAATTTGATTGGTTGATTCAATTCATACTCACATTTGTTTCGGTTGATTTGCTATTTCTGTAATAACAGATGCCATCCTGAAGCACTGACAATTGGATTTTCTTTTGCAGCCAATTAGCAGTAGATATTGGTTACAAGTTACTGAGGCATACTAGGGGTAGCGTACTCATGATGGGCGTCCTCGTGAGGATTAAAATTGTATCTAATAACTTGTCCGTGAGCAGACGATAATCAACGTTACTTCTCCTGTTACAAGACATGATCTTGTTATTATAAACCTTGTTTATGATACAACAAAAAATTTACTAGGACAAGTAAATTATTCAAGAAGTTTTTATGAGAAATTTCTTATTCAAAATAACATCGTAAACATTGTGATTAGATACGGTCCAAATAGATAGAAAGTATTACATGGTTATGATAATGTATATTTTAACCTACAATAATAACCTAATACAAAATCTCTTCCTAATTTCAAAATAATTTGATGGTAAGCAAACACACTTGTTCCAATCAATGCTGTCATGTAAATGGAATTTAACAGGAGAATCTGTCATTGAGAAATTGGTTGACTTTTTCCACTTAACCAGAGATGCTGCTGATGAAGTGTGTTCCAAGGGGACAGGACCTACGGTCCTAGGAGACAGGACCTATGGTCCGAGGGGGCAGGACCTATAAGGGGCAGGACCTACAGCTGGAGGGGGCAGGACCTATGGTTCTAGGAGGCAGGACTTATGGTTTGAGGGGACAGGACCTATGGTCCAAGGGGCAGGACCTACAGCTGGAGGGGGCAGGACCTATGGTTCTAGGAGGCAGGACTTATGGTTTGAGGGGACAGGACCTATGGTCCAAGGGGCAGGACCTACAGCTGGAGGGGGCAGGACCTATGGTTCTAGGAGGCAGGACTTATGGTTTGAGGGGACAGGACCTATGGTCCAAGGGGCAGGACCTACAGCTGGAGGGGGCAGGACCTATGGTTCTAGGAGGCAGGACTTATGGTTTGAGGGGACAGGACCTATGGTCCAAGGGGCAGGACCTACAGTCGGAGGGGGCAGGACCTATGGTCCAACGGGACAGGACCTATGGTCCGAGCCTATGGTTTGAGGGGGCAGGACCTAAGGTGTGAGGGGGAAGACCTATGGTCTGAGGGGCAGGACATGATCTGAGGGGGCAGGACCTATGGCCCTATGGGGCAAGTTCAAATGCATCTAAAATGTAAATGTAAAGGCAGAATAATCCATAGCTTGCAGTGTCATTGTGCTGAATTGCATATGGGCGTGGTCCGTGACTACCTAGCAGCCGTACAGAGGCGCTTATATCACATCATTCCACAACGACAGGGGCTGAAATGAACCATAGCATCAGGGTAACCCCTACTCTTCCGAAAGATGCAATGGGTTGTTTAAACTGCACACGAGCCAGATGTGTACACTGGACCTCCATTTTAAGTCCTTATCCGAGAAGACTTGTTTTTACCAACCGAACCCTGGGCGAGGAGCGGCTGGATCAATGCCGATATTAAGGCTGTAGTTAGCGGCGCCCCTGCCTTACCGCTCGGCCACTCGACTCGCTTAAATGTTCACACTCATGGTTAGAGATTTTTTGGGGCGGGCACCAATTTCACCAACCACCGGATTCGCCATGTTGGGCTGTAGCAAAATGAAAACATTACTTGCCTTCAAGTTCCAAGGTGTAAATCCTACATAACTACTTGCAAATCCTCATGAAAAATTAACAATTGGATTCGATCCCTAAATATCTGCACCAGTGGTGGCTACAGGAATTTATTGGCCCAAAAGTCTAACTGAAGATCTGATCTAAAGGGCCAGAGTGAAACCCCTAGTGGTGGTCAAGGAAAAAGGTGTTATGGATTAAGATGGTAAAAATTGTGGAATTGGAATCACAATAACTTTAGTTGATCGGCAAAGTAATATTTTTAATCTAACTGACGATAGGTGGATTCATGTAATTTCCCCCCAATGAGCCCTGGTGTAAAAATAATTTTTTTAATATAAAAATCTTTATAAACAGTAAATTTCTGGGTGTTATTTGGTTCTTTTCTTTTATGCACTGTGTTATTAAATATAAAAAAAAAAATTATCTTGAAAACACATTTATTTTCTGCTTCAAAATCCAGAAGCTACCAAAGACTAGAGAAGGTCATATCCAAATGAAAATTGGTACCAAGTATTACAAAATGAATTAGGAAGGATGTGGTGGTGTTCAGTAGATACAACAGCAAAAGTAGACTACCATGATCACTATGTTCAAAATATCAAACAAATTACCTTGAGACTGCTGGGTAATTACCAAATACAATTTTGAATGAAAGACTGCTACAGTAAAATTGTTCCCGGTTCTCTCTTGAAACTGTACTGATAGCACGGTGCACATCCGCTAAATTCACACGAAAATGGACATTATAAATCTCAAACTACTTTTTCCAGATTGCAAGGACTTATCACCATGACTACATTTCTGAATCCAAGCTTTTTCAGGTGATCCCCGCAGCGAAACACGAAAGCATGTCAACAATCGTGGAGTTTTTAATAAATGACAAACTAGGCTGACCAAATGCCAATTAGAAGTTATTACGACTGGTCAGTCTGAGTGGATTTCAAGGGGAAAAATTTTGAAATTGTTGCATTCAAATTTTAAAATAACCTGTATTTTATGATACTGTTTAGCTGAAAAAAATTACCTACCTGAAGCTCACAAAATAAGGTAATTTCAGGTGATTTTTAACTACTTGAGCATGATTATTGGGGTGGGGGCAATGCAAGTACTTTTTGGAAAGGCGTGTGCCCCCTGCGCATTCCCTAGATACGTCACTGCTTCAACTACTTATGGTGAAAAGTTGGGATACCACATTGCCACTTACACACTACCATAAAGCTTCAATTCAAGTAGTTCATTAATTAACACATAATCATATTATATTTCTGTTCACGTTTACATTTTGGCTACAAACAGTTCTATTATGATCCTATGGAGGAGTGATTATGAGGTAACCATAGATTTGATATTAAAGCCAATCAATCATTCCTAAGCTGTCTATCATATGCATGATACATGAGCAGACAGTCATGGGATCTGTAGCAGACACGCATGACTTGCAATGATCCCTGGTGAATACTGCGCAATGGCCTCCAATCCCTGAGGAATACTGCCAGCCATGCAGCAACTACCTCATAGACCAATATATTGACCATTACACTGCCTAGTCAATATTTTGCAAGGGAGCCACTCCTGTATAGAGATTGGAGAAAGACAAAACATCTATTGGGTGTTCATAATAATTACAGTTCTTATTGTGTTTGTTTTTTCATGCTTGCAGTATTTTCTTAATGTATTTGCAGAATGTTCTTAATTTATTTCTTATTTGTTTTTTGGAATTTCATTTTATGTCATTGCTTTTTAGTCTTTTATCAAAATGTTTTTTTGGAGGAAGCTGACTTGAAAGAGTGATTCATTTGCTTAAGCAGACCCTGACCACATTACTGTATTATGGAAATTCACTTATCTCCCGCAAATTCAGTAAAAACACATTTTTTGTTTTATTTAGACCTAAATTTTGGTTGCCGATTATTTTTTGCAGTCTGACAGTGCCATTTCCGAGCTTCTAAAGGTGCCTATTCTAAAAAAATGTCATCACCTCAGCCCCAATCACGGTGGGCCTGAGGTGGGCATGGCCCTTAGTTTGGTACCTTCACTTTTTCTCATAGTATATATAGCGCCCCCAATGTCATTAAACAAATCTCCCGGAAATGGGTCCTTCCAACTTGGGACCCCTGCCTACAAAAGGCATGCTATCCTACCTAGGCATAGGTTGACAGATTGGCTTAGCGTAACTAACCTTTAATTAATGTAAATACAATTCAAAAAACTGTTTTTAGTTTGATGTTGCAAACAACTACTCATTATTGGAATATAATAACATATTGCCTTAATATGTCTGATTTTTTGTTTGTATTTATACACACATAATAGACCTACTTACTGTACATAAAAATGAGATAAAATTACCTGACCTTTTTCAAGAGGGGGCAAACCTTGATTTTTTTTTTTTTTTTTGGTCACTAAAAGACACCTAAGAATTCGGGAGAGCTCATTTCCGGCCAACTAGGATTAAAAATTTTCGGTTTTTTTTCAAAACATTTGAACCTCCCTCCTTCAAATCCTGGATCTGCCCCTGCAGTATACACCTGGGTGGAGAGTTGAGATGTTTGAAAGCCAAAATCTAAAGAAACAGAAGTGTAGAGCACTGAGTCAAACCCACTGCTCCCCCACCATGGCAGCTGTCTCAATGGCCTAACAGTAGAAAAGCAGTGTACAGATAACAAAATTAAGTGTTGGACATGCATAATGCACAATGCTTTTACTGAATGTAGGTCAAGCAAAGCTAATAAAAGACACAACATCTCATCAACGTCCCACAGGTATTCATTTTACATTCTATTTCATCAATATTTTTGTGCTCATCACAAATAGCATCTTCAACTCTGACTTGAATACATGAGATCACACTCTGCTTTGTTATAGATTTGCAATTTAAACGGAAGTATGACACAGTTTAAGAAACCAAGAAAACTATTTTTTTCCACAAAATCATAATTTTATTTCTCCCCAGCTATTCTAATAATACAATATTTTTTAATTCATCCCTAAATTAAATAAAGTTTAAAATATCAAACCATAATGGTTTGTATCGCTTTCTTTGTATTTTGTTTAATACTGTCGATATTGTTTAAGTATACACCAATATCGTTTTAGTAAAAACATGCAAATTACAGTATTACCTTTTAATATAAGCTGTTAAATACCAATCAAAATGTAACTAATTCTATATTGTTAATTCCCCTTCTCTATATCAATAGGCAGATTTTATTATTAATTATTTTAAAATTCATAAAACTATCTTTTAATAACAGTTACATTTATATATTCCTTGATCTGTAAATGTAAATATTTTATATGTTGAATATCAAAAGTTTTATATAATATGCAAATAACAGATATATTTAAATATAAATAATAATTGTGTCAATCATCATAAATAACAATTATTATTTACATCATAGCTTGTATTGAACTGAAGTAAAACCAAAAAATATTTTTAACAAAACAGTAAATAAAAATGAAACCAAAACAATTTCTGAGTTAAAATTGCGAAATTGACACAACACAAAATTAAAATGAACTTGAGGTTAGGTCACAACCCTTAAAACAATTGAATGCTTCCAATGGGATCTTTATTTCTTCATATAATGATAGAAAAGTGTAATTCTGCCAATATCAAGAGTATCTGATAAGTATTACTGATCACAGAATACCATCATGCTAGCGAACAGAAGACATAAACCCAGAATGCTTGCAGGGGTCACGGTTGTTTTATCCGATCATGAACTACTAAAAAGAAAACCAACCAATGGGCCATGAAATTATCTTGCCTCGATTCGGTCTCCGAGGACTTATAGAACGTTTTCTATGTAAAATGATGCGTGACTGTCTTCATACATCAAAACAACAACATTTTTCAGTACCTTATCATAAAAACCCAACCACCGGAAATTTTTTTAATTGCAAACTTTCAACAGCGCCCTCACATTTTTTCCAGGCCGGTATGCCGGCACTTTATATATTATTTTCATATACATTATTACAACAAACTCTTACTGTGCTTCAATTCTGGCAGTTACTCCTTTCCAATATTTGCTAGCCAACTGGTCTTCAGAGAACCTAGTCTTGAGTAGAATGCCCCAGACTTAGTGGCAAATTTTTCTGTCTCTTTCACAGGTGGAGACTTGAAAGCGGATGGACTAAGAGGCTAAAAACATAAAGATATATTATTACAAATTACTGCATGAAAGACATCAAAAACAGTAATGTGTCATCAGTCATTTATTAATTGATTATTAAGGACAAAGAAAAACATTAAACTGTACAGTAAAAAGATTGTTTAATATGCATGTACAGTAACTATTTTGAAATGATCTAGAAAATGCAAACTGTATTAATATAAACGATTAACTACCAGCTTATTAACATTAAAAATATGTAGGGTGACAATGAGAAAGTTATAAATGTTATAACAATAATAATAATACAATTATAAAATAATAATAACAACCACAAAACAACAATAGTGATTATGATGACAACAAAAATAAAAATAACGTAATACCAAAAACAGAAAAAAAAGAAAAACAACAATAATATGTATACTAATTTAAAAATCTATCATTTTAGATTGAAAATGTAAATTATCATTCTTATAACCATTTTTATATCACAATCGTAAATATCATATCTTCAGGCTCATAAACATCGCATTTGTTGAAAGTTCTATCCCTATTCATGCTACATTGCACTCTGTTTTTACAAAAGTCTGTGAACATATAAATCATGTAACGCTATTGTGACAGATATTCAGCAGCAACAAATCTGGCAATTTTATTCATTAATTTCCTGCCCTTGATGATGAAAACAAAGAACGAAAAAACAGACACAAAGAACGGTGACAGTGAGAAATGATTCCCTACTCGTAAATGAAATCTACCTACGGCATCACAAAAGGCTATTATGCGGAAAACAATGGGAGGACAACTGTGGAATGACATAGTGAGTTTAGGATGATATAAAAGTTTTGTCCCAAAGGCAAAACAGATTTGCTGAAGATTACACAAATGTGGGGATGATGTGCATAGATCTACTTCATCTCTGTTAACTAGAATGGATACCTTGTAAACATCATTAGTGCAAATACAGAGTGCAGTCACCAATGGTTATCAATCATATACACTATTTAAATTCATCATTAATGAGTACAAAAAACAAACTATTACACTTTGAAGGAAATATCCTTGGCATACATATGCCCTAGATAGCTGGTTATAGATTAATTTTATTGTGGAATTTTTGGGTAACACAAGCTTATAGTAATTGTTGTTGTCGTGATTAAATAGACAATAACTGAATTTGCGTCAGGAGAATCAAGTATAGGTGGAGTTTTACCCGACCTGACGTGGAAATGTACTGAATACTCAGTACGTGTGAAAACAATTGCAAAAAAAAATGCAAGTTGTTCTTGGGTGGCTTAATTACTTTTATGTGGAGTAAGCAGATATGGAAATATATTTTTTTTATAGGGTGCAGGGCAAAAGAAATATCCTATCGCTAGGCCCTGCAAATGAACAATTAGGCAGGAGACGTTAGAGGAACCTTGTTAATGGAAGATTTAAAAGATGAGAGATTCTTAATACACAGCTCTACAAACATACACAGAGATGCTTTCCATTGTCAGGATCCTGGGTTCAATTCCTGGAACAGAACAGGATTTTTTTCTCCCGACCAAACAACCCCACCCCCTAAGCCTCATAATGAGACTTAGTCTATGTGACGGGATTGCAACTTTGAAGAGTGATTAAGTTCACTGTTTAGCATATCCTTGGCCCTAGTGCCTAAAGCTGAATAAAACAAAAAGTTACACTGTAAAACTCATTTATACAACAAAGATAAACACATCTTACTGTTTGTGGAACTCTTGGCATGTTGGTTGGCAGGGTGAAGGTGGATTGTGAGCTGAGAGGAAGCAGGTTGAACCTAGCCTGGCTTGTTGACAACGGAAGTATGTTGTGATGTTCTTGTCGGCCAGCTTGGACTGCTTTATGCCCAGAGTAGACATGCTTGTCCAGGCTAGTTAATGCTCCAAGTAAAATCTTCAAATATATAAATACAAATTAAATAAAAGTGAATCTGATGATCTAATTTAAGAAGTCTTAAGTTAGTTACAGTATAATTAAATGAAATAATATTTTTCAATATTAACAACGGTTGAATGGATTTAAAACGTTATAGTTATATTTGTAGTTTATTGAACTTTTAATAGTTATACAACTAATTGTATATTTAATATAAAATAATATATCTGAAATAATAATATTTGTAACTTGAATGTTTTAAAACTTTTTTATTGTTTTTAAAAATATATAATGTAATCTTGTTTGTGCTTTGAAATTTCATTGATTGCTAATCTGTCCATTCAGGCTGTGTACTGGCTTGTGTAAATTTCTTTTGTATATTCTCTGAATATCAAAAGAGAATGACTGAGCACTTGTCATTTACTCAAATTGTTATTTATGAAGAAAATTATTAAGTTGATATTTGAAATTGTATTCTCTTAAAAAAATGTTTTTAAACCATACTTTGACCTTAGAAGGCAGTGTTTATCATAGAATACCATGCCATGAACTTTAATTTAGAATTTAGTTGAATATTTCCTGATTATTCTAAATTACATATAGACATGTGAAAACAATATATCATGAATATTCATTGAAGTTGATTAACCTTAAAGGATAGGGGTCATATTGCAAATTGCAGTCTTTAGGGAGCTAGCAACCACTATAAAATCAATAAAATATAATCAGAGGTAGGATACCCTAGGCATAAGCCAACCAACAAGTTTGTGAAAGCTTTCAGTATTGATAGGTATATACCTTGATGGTATAATTATAGCACAAGTAATTAGTGGAACATCGCACTTACTGAACTGCGATGAATGTGTCTTGATAAGTTGGCGTTAAAATGGCTGGTGAAGACATCAAGATCAAAGGGGTCAATCTTTGACTCGAATCGGTCAATCAACTTTTCCACTTTAGCTGTATAAGCGGTGTTAGCCTTGAAAAATAAATTGAATATTAGGTAAGAGGTCTTACTCTCTAATTAATGATATAAAACATGGGAATATTACTTCCCAGTCTACATTGCTTTCTAATTGTTATTATGGGATATTTCAATAAATTTCTTTGAGAATGAAAATGGTTAAATTGTAATTCAAGCCTTTTATATAGATTAAGAAGGTGTTACAAATTAAAATTAATGCAATAATGGTATTATCAGAGTTCACATTAAAATAAATTTCTAATCCCATATACATTGAATTATATGTGAACTGGCATAGTACAGGTAAAAAGACTGGACAGTCTCATAGCATGGGTTATCTCACAGTACAGCCAATACTCATATTAATGATAGCAGATGGAGATTATGTTTTAAGTGCTATGACTTGGTACATTTGAGCGTTGTTTTTGTCCCCGAAGGACACATGTAACTGACGCTAGGTGAATCATTAAGCCTTTTCAACATAACCCTATCATGCTTTATCGAAACCAATCTAAATCAAATGAATAATGGATACGGTAGACACTTTATCGATGGCAAGTGTGAAGTTTGATGGGTGGCAGACAAAAACAGAGTAGTTCCAAGGGACTTGCACAGTGATGGAAAGAAAACATCAAATGATTGATCCATACATTTGAAATTGTTTTCTTCAACTAAAGATGAATGGCTTGAGTGAAAACACTTGAAATTTAAAATACAGGTTATATATCAAATTTTGTAGACATGGCAATGTTCACTGTCACATCAATGTGATTTATTATAAAGAAACATGAGATGATTAAAACAATATATGGAATGATCTTTTTAGAAATTACCAGTGTCGATTAATATTTATGTCTGGTTTTGTTTGATTTGATTAGATTGTTCTAAACAACAATTTATACATAGCAGGTCCTTTATACTAAATTAAATATAACTGTAATACAGGAGTTTGAAGAAAAAAAAATCCATTTAATAAATAAGCAAAAAAGTATTAAATTACATTATTAATGATAAAACAAACAAAATCTTAACAGTTGGAATTTATCAACAAAATCTATCAATCTTGATTAACTTGCTCTTAGTTCTACCTACAATTAATTGAAAAATATAATTTAAAAAAATAGCGCCCCACTGTAATACCAAACGCTAAAGAAGAAAAAAATGTATTAAATTATTAATGATAAAGGAAATGTTATTAACCACATTTATCAACATTATCATAATCATTATTATATACATATATTTAACATATTTATCAGTTTATATATATTAGTTAACCAGCTTTATTTATTAGTTATTTTATTATTGACATATTATAAGTTAGAATCACCGTAGCTTGTATGTGCCAGGCCTAGTTTTAGACAGAACAAGTTAGAAGCGTTTGATGGAAAAGCAAAAAACGCTACACTAACCCAGTACCAAGTTGTTGTTTACGGTTATTTTAAACTAGCATGGTTCGCACACTAACGCCAGACATAACTACTCCACTATCAACACAAATTTAACCCTGTGCCCACCCCCACCCATTTGTACCTTCTTATCATCTCCTCTTCCTGTCATGATGGTAGAAACAAAGCGTAGATCAAACAGCATCTGAAGTACTCTTGGCTGGGATAGTTTTATAACCACCTCTTTAGAGTCCAACAATTGTTGGTAAATATCCACAATGCTATCTGTAACTTTCTTCACCAAATTGCAAATTGTTTCTCTACAAATAGAACAAAAATCAGATGATTAATAATGAGAACAAAAGACTAAAAAATTAATATTTTATAGGAAAAGCAATGTTCAAAAAGAAGAAATAACTAAATATCTCAAAATTTAATAAAAGAATAGAGGTATAGTGTACTAAGTAATCTAACAAGAAAAAAAGGTTTTTAAATAAATGAATGTGTCCATGAGCATTTATCTACACGGCCAACTCAACCAGCGTTGTGCAACCCGCCTTATGCTGGGGAGAGTCTTTAGGACATTATAAGAATGTTAAACATTTTAATATTATATGACGCAACTCTCCCCCAACACGCAGAACTATTGTTTCAGTGTTCAACTCACACAGACCAGACCCAACAACGAATTGCATTAGGCTGTGTGTACAACATTATCTGAGTTGGTCTTTACAGCTGAATTAATCTTAAATCTGATTCTAACTATTTTGCACCCCTTAGCCAATATAGTATTGCCACACAGAAATAAATCAAATTAAGATATACTGTTTGTTTAAGCTAGCAAACTTGAATATTTGAATAACTGCATATTAATGTTGATTTATTACTCCCCAATAGACAGAAACATAAATAATACTGTGACTACATTTTTTGCATAGTGTAGTTCTGAAAATTTTCTGGAAATCAATTTAAGTATTTTTGTAGTAAAGTCTGTAAATTATAAAAAAAATAAAATAAATTGTTTTTTGATTTATGTCTCACTAGAAGTTGACAACTTTATCTGATTCTTTTTAATGAGCAATTCTGTGTTTTAATTCCATTTTTAGAGGTTTTCCCAGAATTTATTACAGACAGCACATCTTTCATTTGCCAGAATATTTATTTAGAGTACTAGGATATCAAGGGCCCTGACTACAATGAGGCTGAATTAAAGTTTTAATCTCCGAAAACAGAAAGCATCAATTGATTATGATGTTTTCAATATTTACACTGAATTGTATAGTGAGTAAACGACAAAGCTACATAATTATGATATTTTCATTCATTATTTTGAAGAAATATGTGAATCAGAACTTCAGAAGTAAAACATTCATGATGATGACTCAATAAAGATATATTGAATCCCAGCACAATGGCATGTATTTCATTTCTTGGACCATGTATTATTCCTAAGTAAACTTTGTTCTTCCATTTCAAAAGTCTGCTTTTAAGGCTGGTTCATTGCTTATGTAATGGGCTTCTCTGCTCTTAGAAATTATATCTCACATGATAGCCAGCTTAGCCTAGATCAAATGGAAAACCTAGACGCAAGACCCCGGCCCATGACCTCATCACACATCCTATACGCATAATATGAATAATGCATACACTTTAGAAATAAGAATTTTGTCGTTATGGTTAGATTATGCATTCATTTGTGGATGACATTTTACATTATTTCCATTCTTGATACACGAAGATGTTGCGTATAAACTACTGTTACATACCTAGAAAGCGCGTGTCCACCGACACGGTTGATTTCGGCGCACAGTTCAAAGAGAAGTGATTGTACATACCATGAACACTGAAATAAACAACACGCTAGAATAGTTTACAGAATTATTATTTACTCAACTACAGTTTAAGTCAGTAGCCATTTGAGCATGGCTGATATGAAGGGGCCCTCTTAGATAAATCAATAACAAAAGAGTATTAAAAGTAATGGAAAACACAAAGTAAGTGATATGAAACAGGAATGAAGATAAAAAATAGTAGGTACTGGTTAAAAAGGAGATTAGGAGGTTAATGTGAGATTTGAGTTTTAGTGTAAATAAATGGAAAGAGCTGGTGTTTTTAATGGAAGCAGGAAGATTACTGAGAATAATGGGAGCTTGGTAGTTGAAGCTACTTTTAGAGATTTCAAGTTTGTAATGGGGCAGGAGGTGGGGGGGGGGGTTGTTTGTAGTCAAGACTCAAACACTAATCATTTAGATCATCTTTACACCATCTCACCTGTACAGGTAATCTTATTTTGGAGCTGATTTTCTTGCCATCCTCTGTCTCCTCTTGGATCTCAACTTCTGCCCATTGCTAAAAGAAACCAAGATAAACCTACTAAAACGTGTTGGTATATAATTGTTGCATAGATATTACATAGAATAATAATAATGATAAAACTTCCACCCATTGCTAAAAAAAAAACAATGTATGAAACTACTAGAAAATGCTGGTGTAAGTTATATAATCTATGTATAGATATTGCATAAAATAATTTATATTGATAATAATGGATAACATTTCCACCCACTGCTAAAAAAAAAAAAGAATGCATAAATCTAGTAGAAAGTGTTGGTATGTAAGTAATATAATTGATGTATAGATATTGCATAAAAATATTTAATTAATATATTTTTTTTAATATGCAATAATTTTAGCCATTGGCCACTTTTTGTATACTTTTATACCTGAATAAAATAAAAATAAAATAATTATAATTATAATAATAATAAATAGCATTTACATTAATATAAAAAACTTTACATATTACAATAATAGTAACAATAACAATTTAACTCAACGAGGCTTCTAAGCATTACGCTGACATAATAAATAGTTCATCAAGTCACGGCTGTATGTGCTGTACATTACTACCCTAATCAAGGCTCAAACGCTCACATAAAACATACTCATCTCCCTGGGGCAGTATTCCATGATGTTGTAGCTAGTAATCGTAATCAGTGCAATAGCATTCAAACGTACGCTCTGATACTTCTGGCTTAATAAAGACAACATTGATAAAGTGCCTTGCACTCAAGCCTTCTATTTCTGTTTAATGAAAGACCAAAGTGTATCCGTTGCGCTATATGCCTCCATGTATTCATTTAGCGTATTACGTAATACACACATGTATTTAGTTTCTTGCATGCTGATATCCTTACCGTGCAAGATGCTAGGAGTGTGGCTGGCGTGCACTTTAACATCGCAGTGTTGTAGTCATCCAAGAAGGCCTCAGCAGTGTAACAGCCCCAAATACTACATTAATAAAAAAAAAACATAAGTAGGAATATTATCCATTAAAAACTTTTAGCTCTATATAAATAATTTTACTACTATTATTGCTACTTACTATAATAACATTAGTATTATCAATCATTGTAAAACTCTCAAAGGCAGAAATGGTTCTTAACACCATTTCTAAATTAGAAACCCAATGTAATGACATAATTGTAAAAACTGGAAAAATATATTATGAAAGATAAAAAACACTCTTTTCATATATCAGTCAGCACCAATAATCAAGTCTGTTACTGTTGTAGTAGCTGTCACTGACGGGATCTGTTGACAAAATCACTGCTGGTGCTAACTTTGAGAGCCAAGGTTTACCATTATGCTACACAAATGTATTTCAGTTATCTCTTTATTTTTTTTTTTTAGTATTTCAGTTTTCTTTATATTTTATTTTTTTTTTTTTTTTATATTTTTTTTTTTTTTTTTATAAAATTTTTTTCTCTTT
>NW_022693499.1:47364-62776 GCF_011630105.1 Anneissia japonica | reverse complement strand
ATATATACAGTATATATCAAAAGCAAGTAAACAAAAACAAAGTAAACCACATAAACTTTTATAAGAAGACATTATATGAAAGCAGAATAGCACAACATACAATCTGTAAAATTATTATCATCAGTTCATATTAGTGGTGATGATTACTGGGACCCTCAATATGAATGATTTCAAGGTAACATACATTATACTTCAGAAATATTTATACACCAGTCTTACAGTTCAAATGTGTTTCAGAGTCCAAGGGACTACTTCGACTGCTTTTCTAATTTATAGTTATTTGTGATACTTTAAATATATTAACTGATTTTGTTAAAATATTGTTTGAAGGTTTAAAGGATAAAGGTTTGTGCTGCAAGCATTTATCATAATCACAAATACAACATTTGCAGTGCTTGCAAAATATGGAAGCTAGAGATGTAACCTACACCAAATCGTATGTTCATATAACTCAAGTTTTGATGAATTTGCACTGGTTGCCTATTCAACAATGTATGTACCAACTGGCAATGTTTGTCTACAAGAATTTGAATGACAGCGCTCCTGCATACTTATCTGCCCTTGTGGATCGTTATGAACCATCTCGTGGAGGCCTATGATCATTGTCCTAAAACATGCTTCAAGAGTGTAGGGCCAAAAATGGGCGGGGTCAGAGACCATTTTATGTTGCAGTCGCAACTGTATGTAACAGTTTACCAGCAACAGTTAAATGATCTTCTAGTCTTGAAATCCACATCTTTAAACTAACATTTCCCAAATTGAATCAATGCAGAAGCACTTTACCAAATTTTTTCCTAAACTCTGCTAGATATCCGAACAATCCTCACTATAATACTGAATAAAAAAGACAGGCTTGATTACCTTCAACTAAACACATTAGAACAAAGAAGAATTTTTCTTTGCTTTATATTCCTATACAAAATCATTAATGGTATTATTAAAAATGATTCACTTTTTATTTAATACAAGTCGACCTCATCCCATACTTCACCTTCCCATGCTCGATGCAATGCATACCACTTCTCACTCTTTCATATATTTTAATCATCTGGAACAGATCATGTCGATCTCTTCCTTTGAAACTGCTCTCGACCACCTGCGTTAAGCCACTTGCTTCTTTTATTTACTTATTTATGTCTTGCTTATTTATTTACTTATTCTTTTTTACGTAGTTTTTTATTTATTTTTTATTAATTCATTAATTTTTTTATTTATTTTTATTGTTAGTAATTACTGTATTAACTTATGTATAACATTGGCCTATTAATATTACTATTTATTTTGAGTTATTTATTATTGAATTGTTATTCTGATAGGTACTTTTTACAGGGACCGGTTCCTTTTGTTAGCTATTAGTGTCTTGAGTAAAATAAAATTATGAATTACGAAATGAACACTTTCAAAAATAACTTGAAAACATCACTATTCATTGATGTTTTCTCCTGTTGTTAATGCACAAAGCGCAATGAGTGCGACATTGCGTGGAGGACTCTGGCCCTATATATTTCATTTATTATTATTATTATTATTATTATTATTTAATTTGTTTTGAGCAGCAGTGAAACTGATTAATTTAAACAGCTACATCTTTAAATCTAAATTCCCCAATAGAACATGATCCACTGCAAACATGTTAATGCGATGTATTATTAGTTTTGAGAATCAATTTGGGATGTACTGAAGCGAGTTCTTATAGCATGAGCACCATAACCACATCACCATACCTGGTCTGTCTTTGCTTTGTGTCTTTCTGATCTGCAATGGTAACACAGATTTGTAGATTTGGAGCCAACTCCGTCAATGCCAAACAGATCCTACCAAGTGCCACAGACCTAAGAAAAATAGATGAGGGGAAAACGCCTTTGTTATTGTATTGAACTGGAAACTATTCAATGATATACCAAAATATAGGATGAATGAACCTACCTATCCACAACAATGGTACATTCCTCTGGTTGCTGTTTCTTCTCAGCAAGGTGTTTTTGACAGGTGTCAAGATGGGAACTCACATGATCAATGATTCTGAAGAAAAAAAAAAAATTATATTTGTATTTTTGTTCTAACATTGTGTAATTTATATAATTGGTGGCCATGCCTTCCAGATTTTTTGCAGCATCCAAACTTCAGAACTCTGGATAGACTGATACAGGGCATAGGCTCATATTTACACATCCTCACTGGCAATGGTAGAATGTACTAAAATCCTGAGCAATTTATCCTGTTATTGGCGGATACAGTAAACAAAAATCTATAGATTCACCTACAAGGTAATAGTATAAAAATAACCTGTGACTTGCAGCTTCAATTAGGCTGAATTGTGCACAGGTGTGGACTAACTCATTATAAGTGTCACACCATGTCCAATCAGCTGCCAAGAGGTGCACTTTGTCTGTCCACAATGACAGGCACTCCGTGGACCGGTACACCGGGTAACTCCCTACTCTTTTCAAAGGATTAACTGGGTTCTTTAAAGTGCGCAAGAGAAGAACGAACTGTGTACACTGGATCTGAGAAGACTTGTTTCACCACCGGAACCAGCGCTGACATTGTGGCTGTAGGTTGTTGTGCCCCTACCTTAACCGCTCGGCCATTTGACTTTCCTTAGTGTGTTCATGAGATTTTGTCCCAACATAAGTAGGTTTTTGCCAGAGTGGGTAAAATATATTATAAAAAACAATCATTAATGGGACCATATCACTAACCTATGGACACACTTGGTACATGCCAACTGCAAGAAGCTATGAAGAGTTTCTGTGTCGGAATAACGATCAAATGGCCCACACATACTTAATCCTGATTTGCCAGCAAGTTGGTACTTGTTCTCTTTCTTGTCTGCCTGTTGTGTGTAGATGGACAAGTCTTCTAGTAGTTTCTGTAGTTTTGTATTAAACGCTGAGCAGAGACTGTAAGTACAGACATACATTGTTGAATATATATAATTTAAGTAGAGAAAGTGATTGCATTGATACATGGAATAATCTGCCGAAACTGACATAGACATTTCTATTTTAATTTATTTCGTCTTTGAACATTATCATTTTTATCATCATCATCAATCTTATAGTCATAATTATTGTTATTCTCTTCATCATTTTTCTCTCATATTATAGTCATAAAAATAAAAATAAATTTCATTGCCATTTTTATTAACAACTTCATTATTCTTTTCAGCATTTATCTTCATCGTTGTTTTCATCATCGTGAAAATCATGTCAATGTGTACCTCTGTACTTGATTTGTATACGCTCTAGTCTTCATGTAAAGTCCTCCAGCATCAGAAGGCAACTTGCTTGAGCCTCCACTCCAGGCTGCTGCATTTGGCATGTCACTAGCAGACTCTGTCCACACAAACCCAGCAATGTCCCTTTCATCTGGATTGGAGTTTATCTCTTGGATCACCTGGTTAGTAGTGTTCTGTATGGTTGTTGTGGTTTTATCTAAGTCATCTTGTATAATGGCCTACAAAATAAAAATATGCATTAACTTTGTTAATGCAAAGTTATTTTGTCTTCCCATACACAAAAAATGATGTACCAAATTATACATATTTAAAACAAAATGATAAACAAAGATGATAAACAAAGATGGCAGTTACAAGAAAAATATAGGGTCAGGAATTAGGAAGCAAGGAAGACAACAGAGTCATAGAAGATGTAATACAAAAAATAGCAAAAAGAGACAAAAGAAGAACACAGATAGTGAGGGTGCAGAGATCAGGTCAGAAGGCAGAAAGAAAAAATAATACAGCTCTGAAATCATGCTCTAGGCAGGGAGATGTAGGCAAGAGCGAATAAAATAATTGATTACCTGGGCTCTGTTCAGGAACAGCGGTCGAACAAACTCCCCCCACAGAGATAATGGTTGGTTCATAATGCTCTTACATGCTACTTTCCAGTCCACTACATCTTCATCCTGAAAGAACATCATGTGACTTGAATATTCTGGCAAAGCAAAGCTACAGGCACTACCCCACACAGTTAACACACATAACAGCATACATTACATGTAGCTCCATACATATTATCCACACATAGTCACAAGCCATGAAACACACATTCACGTTAAATACTCACAAACACAACACACTTATATTATAAGATATGTAATGTAATGTACTGTAGTTAGATTTATATAGCACTTTAAAACAAAACGGTCTCAAAGCACTCAAGGTGTGGAATAGCTCGTGCAGTAACTTGCTTCTTCCCTTAGGGTCTCCTCGTGTCTGAGCTACCCGGTAAACCGGTACCCGCTACTCTCGTCTGTCCACAGCAGGGGCTGAATGTGTATATAGTACACGAAAAATTACATATCGCTGCATACCATATCAAAAGAGTTGCAAAATCTTGAAGGTGGCAGCTTACTTGAAGAACAAACTCAAACACATTGCATATCCACACACTCAATTATAACAATAGTCCTCATATTGAATAATACAATTTTAATAAAAAAAAATGATCCTAAACTTTACATACTTGTTTGAGTAGTTCCCATAATGCATCACGTATGGAAGTCAAGCCTTTGATGGTGTTGATGTAGTTGAATAGTCTGCCGACTCCTGTATGTACATCCTGAACACAGGTGTCAACCCATTCCTCCACACTCTGATGCAGGTACTGTGCAGAGATAGCAACACCTGGTGTCCGCAGACTTGGTCTAAATCCTTTACATCATTATAAGACAAAATCAAAGTTAGCAGTCTATAAATCACGTATGTAACATATTCTTTTAAAAGGCACCACTCAGACTAGCGCTCCAGTCAGATGTGACTCAAACCTGGTGCGAGTTTCACGCAAGGCATGAACATGTCGGGTGTTCACACTATGTGGGTAATCAGTGTTTACCAATGTCACTACAATATGAGAACAAATGGGGTGAAAGATCTTTCAAGAAAGCAACTGCTGAAGTCTGTAATAGCCCACCATCATCTTTAAGATTCTGCACCACTTGAGAACTTAAAATCACATCTCTTACATAACGCATTCCACACGCTGGGGCGGATGCAAGGGGGTGCAGACGGTGCAGTCACACACCCCTAAATTGTATTAAGAAAAATAATTGTTGTATTATACTGCCGATATGAATTATTGGTAAAATTTTTAACATACGATAGTGCAATTTCCGGGCCTCTAGTGGTCCATATTCTCAAAACTTTCTCACCAAAGGCCCAACCATGGTGGGACTCAGGTGGTGTGGACTCTCATGCACCCCCTACTGCCAAATCCTGCATCCCCCCCAGACATGAAAAACAGTAGGTGGATTTGAAACTTAGTGTCACAAAATTTCACTACTGCTATATAATGTTCATTTATTATTATCATTATTATTAATATAATATTTTTACGTTGATGAAATACTTTGGTTTGTACCAGTTATTGATGCAGGAAGATGCTTCGTATATGATCCACCCATTACTTCTTTAGCAAGTAAGTCTTCTGAATCTGAAAATAATGCATGAAAAAAACTGATACATTTAAATTCTTGAATTACTGTTTAATGTTTAAAAAACATTTGCCCATAGTGTTATTAAACAATGATGGTGATATTTAATCTTCCTCTTCACATTAATATTATTAAATGTCTCCCTCCAATTAAAGACCACTTTTGGGACAGGGATTTTCATGATCTTCAGCAGCTTATTTTTTCTTCCATCTGGATGTCTTTGGAAAAACTATTTGCAATACAAGAAAACAAAATTTTATTTTTGTGTTTGCTGCCCTCCATTGATGATCTTAAAAAAAAAGTTTGTGAAACAAGGTATAAATAAAGTCTCGCCTTGGCACTACATCACAGAATTTTAGAGGATGCAGAGTTAAGGATTTTTAGATTATTATTTACTTATTACATATTCGGCACAACAAATCAGAAAATGGCCAGAGGGGTGCCAAGAGGATGCCATGGACTGAGAGCCTAACACAAGATGTGGGTATCCTCTAAACCCCCTGGCCAAACAAACAAACAATAACTAACAAAACAGCACAAAGGCGAAGACGACACATCAGATTAAAATAGCCAATAAAAAGATTGGTAAAATAGATAAAAAACGCAACAAAGTTTAAAAAATGGGTCTACAGGATTTCATTTTGCAAACCGCACGCTTAAAACCGGTGTTAAAATACCAAAAGAACAAGAAACTAGGATGTTATTTTTTAAGTTAAATAAAAGTATGAATATCGGCTTCACCAAAAATCTCATTCTTGTTAACAACAATTCCACACACAAATTTTACACAAACTTTTCGTAATTTTTTTTCCATCTTACCATTTTTTGGTAGTGAAGTAACTGCAGTTAACGTATGCAGAAGCAGGTCTGATTTGGGGGAATCCCCTTGCTTCTTCTCAATAGGGGAAGTTCCCGATTTGTTCTCATCGCAGTAGAAGATTGTATAGATTTGGCGTATGGTGGTTGAGATCAGCTGGATTACATTGCAAACTTGCTGCTTAATACTAGCACCTGGAATATGCAAACATTTTTTTTATTTTTAATTAAAAAAAATTGTTATTTCCATGCATTAAGCATTAATTACATTCATTCATACTAACAGTTAAGTAATAATAATAATAATAATAGTATAGTTTTATATAGTGCACATATCCATCTAATGTAAGATGCTCAGGGCGCTTGATATGTGGAATAGAGGCGGATCAAGAAATTTTCTGAAATTTTCTAAAACTCAAAAAACAAAATGCTAAAAAGGGTAAAAATGCCTTTTCAAAGCAGTGTTCCTCAACAAAATTATTGACTTGACATGACAGATGCTATTCTCCCCCTCCCTTAGACACCCCTCACACGCGTCGCAAAAGTCTAATCAAAGACCTATAGTCTATTCTATACTGGGAGTCGCAAAGCAAAATAATAATTATCACACCTCTATAGATGCCCGGGAATGGCACTTATTCAGACTTAAAATTTGAATATTTGATTTCCATTTACAAAAAAAATTTGGATAAATGTAAGGGGGATCCTGGCTGGCAGGGAACCCCACCACTACTGGATTAATATGATGTGTCCTACACTCGATGTCACAGACATAATATGCTGATATGTATCAACAAAGCCCTTTTTAGATCAGGGTGCTATATACCATGATGTGCTGATTGAAAACAATGCTGAACAGCTGTCTGTAAATAAACAAAAATATCAAAATATAAGTTTCATCATATATAACATAAACATTTTGTCACTAACAGCTAAAGCAAGCAGTTAAAATATACACTTTAAAAAAAAAATCAAGTTTGATGCGCGCATATTCAAGAACAACATTCGAGAAAGGTGTTTATTTGATCATTTATATAATATGTCTGTATTAATTGGTAGTTGTATAGAATAGTAAGCTGACCTTCCTAGCAAGAAGGAACTCTGTGAAGACTTGTCTTGGTGAGCTATCTTCCAGGAGAATAATGGAGCAAAGTGCTTCTGATGTGTCCTGCAGGAAAAATAAAAATATTTTTATTATTTGATTTTTTACATTAGTTTATGCATAAATTTGGAAATGTAATATATACTTTCATGGGCAAAATCAAGCATACAGACAACAAAAACAACCACAAATACTCCAAATTAATATACATTGTCAATACAAGGAGGTCAATATTATAAGAAACTAAACTATAGAATGTGAATCATGGTAAATAGTTATTTTGATTGTATTTAACGATTATCTCTGCAATGGTTTTAACATGTATTTTCTTGACAGTAGATGGCCTAGCATATGCACCCGGTAAAATGAACTACGATCTCAACCAATGAGGTGTTCATTGAAATGACACAATACATTAATACAGGTCATTCATTGGTCATTCATTCTAGAAACTCTTGCTACTGCTTAGTTGTGGCCTGACATGACCTGTTATCATAACCAATCAGGTGTTCTTTGAAATGTTGCATTATAATACAAGTGATACATTGGTCAGTTTACAGAATTCTAACAGTTGTTAGCACTACTAACCTCATCCGACATAACTGAATCCTTCAACATACTTCTACAACTCTGAGAAAAAGAAAGCATTTAGAAGTTTAAATTCCATTAAAATTACTTAAATAATTTTATTATTCATCAATTATCGACTTAGGAGGCTATGTTAACTTCTTATTAGCTCTATATTTTAGAAAAAAAATGAAATGTCATTGTTAGTATAATCAAATAAAATTTTAAAAATATATTTTTTTCAAATGATTATCCAACAAGCTATAACATATAACATGTAGTCAGATGACATTTTCACTCAATGCTCCTTTGAGTTCTGTTCTGGCAACCTCACAATTATGGGAGCTTCAGAGTGCTGGAGAACGGAGCGGTGAAACTGGTTCCTCTGCATTTAGTCGGTATCTTTCATTTTTGGTTACTGTTGGGATATTTTATGGTTTCAATCCATTTTTTGAGTTCATTTTGTGAAAAACACTTAGAACCATATTTTGTATTAAGTGCTCAATAAGACTAACAATATTATTATTACTATATATAAAAGATTTTAAAAATGAGTTTGACCTGATTTACTGTATAATATTATATAACTGTATTTATATATACATACGTATTAAAATATGTCCCAACTGGACACCAACCCACTATTTCTGAGTTTCTATATAAAATTAAATTATAAGGAAGTCCACTCTTCAAATGTTTAGCATAGATAGTTCAGAGAATTTTGATTGATTATCAATCTCATATTACATCCAAATTCCAAATTGTTTTATGCATTCACCGAAGCGGAAAGATTAACCTAATAATTTTGATATGTGTATGTTTTATGTTGTTTATTGAATGGTCTTATGTTAATAATATTACAGTCTAATATGACCACAACATAAGGAAGTCCACTCTTTAACTTCTAACCATAGAACACTTTAACATGGTAGCTTCAGACTGATTTAAAATTATAATTCCTTAAATCATAAGGAAGTCCACTCATAAAATAGTAGAGAACGATTTATTATCAATCTCATATTTAAATTTTCGGAAATGCATTGATGTGGTAATTTAAACCTTGATATGTATATGTTTTATGTTGTTTGTTGAAAGGTCTTAATTATTAATATTACAGTCTAATGTGACCATAACATAAGGAAGTCGACTAATAAAATAAAATAAAATAGCTTGCATATTGATGACACACACTGACACATGTACTCCAGAGGGGTCCTCTGTATTTATTTAGATTCAGATTAGCATAGAGTGTTATAGGGTCTATTCGGGCGAGTATTTTGTGGAGTCTAACACGGGATAAATCCGGAAACGGCCATTTCCAGTTCTAGTCCAAACAGGCGTTAAACACGGACCACCTGCTGATATCCGCTGATAATCCAACGCTGCAAATTGCAGTGTTTTGGAGGAGCAAAAGCAGCATGCATTTGCAGCAGGGAGCATTTTTTATCACTTAATCCTCTGACTTAATCCTCTTTGATTGTTTCAACACGCACCAGAAAAGTATGATTTTTTCATAGTCCCTGTCTTTTACAGTTATTTTCCAAAAACGAAACTGAAAAGCTCGAAAAATAAATTATTTCAACTGATGGCTAGCCAGAAACCAGATTGTTCCCTTATCACACCATCTACCACATAGGCTGGGCCAATATTATCCTCCTTAAGACGACTGAAGCAACTCAATCGAAACGTTGAGACTTTCTCAACTACAACAGTTCTTTTCAGAACTACTTACACATGGTGTAACGCAAGCTTAAACACATGTTATTACTTCGCCATGCAAACTTTCAAACAATCTAAAATTCATATTATGACCACAACTTTTAAAGTCATGATCATAATATAACTTAAGGATGAAAAAGAATGCAATCCTTTCAATAATTATACTTTGTCCAAAACCAAACTTGGTATTGTATTCTTGTGCTTCCACCAGTAAGGAAAGTAATTAAATATGCATAATTGTCTTCTGTGAATGGTTGAATGCCAACTTTTCAATGCTTGGTGGATGCTCTCTTCCAATTTGTTTTTCATAGTTGGATACAGTGCATATACTCTCATAATAATTTCATATTTCTAAACATAGTTTGGGGTGGGTATATGATCAATTCACATGAGAGATTACATCCATAGGATCCCTCTCAGCCAAAAACCTAAAAAATGCATAATATGGGGATAAAAAAACATTATCAACTGTGATGGGCGCACCGACACCGCCCCACCAAATTTGAAAAGGTAATGGTTATAGGGCTGGTAAAACTTTCACATTTTACTTGCCAATTATTGAATTAATACAGTTTACCATTTGCACATAATTTTCCTATCCCTGAACAGGCACTAATTCAATAGTGGCTCTGATTTTTTGCGTCTTGTGTGATAAAAGCTTAAACTGTGGTTTTTACATCATAATGAATATTTTGTTGCTAGGCAGAGCTCTGAAGGCACACAGGGGAGTGAATGTTGGGGAAATGCCACCACCGTCACCGCTACCGAAAGTTGATGATATAATACAGTATAGCCTAGATATTATATAAAACAAGATGACAACTGAAAGCTTCATTAAATACTACAGTATAGCCTAGATATTATATAAGACAAGATGACAATTATTGTCAAGTTAATTTTGGACGCTATCGAAAATGGTATTCCCTTAAAAATTGTCTTTTTCAGGAACTAATGGTCCTTTAGAACTCAGAACTTGATTATAATTGCATACTATCAGATCCAGATATCACAACTACCTACCTACCTGTAATATACTAGCTTTAAAATGACTAACAGCTGCCCACTGGCGTGACAATATTGGGAACCAGGTTAACAGTTGCGTGGACTGTTGGTTAACGCCATCAAGCTGCAGACTACTCATGATATGACAAGCTAATAGATACAGTTGTGTCCCTCGCAGATGCTGTCTGTTTTCTATTGCACCCCAAATCTAGAAAAAAAAGAAGACAAACATTTACATGAATCTAAAAGAAATGATACAGATATTAAAATCATTTGAACACTGTAAGAGAAAACTGTATATGTAACACATGTGTACATAGTGAAATTATAGTAAAATTATGGTAGAATTATGTCAGTTGAACTATGTAAATATGTTAAAATTATGCATAGTGAAAATAGATATCATGTATTTAAATTTGGCATAATTATATTGGTAACATAATGTATGGTAAACATAATAGAAGTCATTGATTAAAAAAATTAGAGACAGCACATAATTAGGTGAATATATAACAAGTTGAGATTTACTTTTTCTGGCATGTCAAGGAGAAGTTTAATCTGTGATGCAATGGAATAAAAGGTGCTCTTGCAAGTCCTGAATAAAAAAAAAAGAAAAAAAAGTGAGATAATTAGTCCAGGGTCACAAGTCTCCCGTGCCTCATGGGAGTTTCCAGGAAATTGGGACGTCTTCCCACACTCCTGCAAACAATCAACAATCTCCTGGAAAGGAACACCCCATCGTACTAAATTTTTTAATCTAGAGGCATCATAATCATAAATTTTCTTACCTCCACCCCAATCATGGTGGGGATGAGGTGCCCTACACCCTGCATCTGTGAAAGTCTCTACCAGAGCCCCCTCTATTTTGAATTCCTGGATCCATCACTGCAGATCTAGAATTAACTTGGGGCCCCTGGTTAGTGCACCTTAAAATCTTACAGAAATTTGCTATGCTTAATTTTTAAATGTATGTACTATAATATCAATTGTCATAGTATAAATTACTTTTACCGGTATGCTTGATTTATCAGTTACTGTTATACACTTTTATATTAATATATCAGAGGGGGGAAGGGAGGGGTTAAGTCAGAACATATTCAGAATAGATAAGTGAGCAGCACTTATTTCGATACGTAATATTGATATACATTAAAGTGACTGGATCTGCACTTGCTTATATGTGGAAATAATTATTGTTATTATTGAAGAAATGTTACACACTTGTCTTTAGCTTGTGTTCTGATTGCGGTGCCAATTCCCTTAGTTAAATGCGTTGTTCGCAGAGTAGTACAATAATTCTGCATCTCCTTTACTGACTTTACAATCTGAAATTAAACATATATAGATAAGTAAATTAATTTGAAAGTCATAATAACAAATGATACTAGAACAGGTTAATGTTGAAAAATATTCATCTGGAGTTAATTTTAAACTTCAGTTAATTTTTATAAAAAGCACCTGATAGGGGGAGGGCAGTGACCTGTCCCAAGCCACAGGGCCACCAAGAGGGGAAACTGTAACAGGGGCAAGGGTTGGTGTGGGCCCCCACTTACGTGCACGAAGGGCGGGAAAGATTACGCCTATGGCGCAAACAATTTTTTTGAGGGGGCCTTGTCAATCTGGAGGGGCCCATTATTAGGGGACCCATGCCATTATTGAGGGCCCATAATAGTAATTAATAATTTTTGAAAAAAATATAGAAAAAAAAAGGCTACTTGCAATTTCTATGGGCCTCCTGGTAAGCTTGGGTCCCGGGAACATGTGAATGTCTAACTGTTTCTGTAATTGTACATGTTCTAGGACCAGCCATTTATGGACTTTCATGTTTGTGCTGTTCCACTCTGCCTGCTATGTCAATGCTCTATTTATTTTTCATTTATTTAAGAAGGTAGAGTAATTGAATAAAGATAGCAAGCTCCCTCCCCACTGGCACCATCACTGAATACATACCCTGTCTGAGCATATCTTCATGTCTGTAATCGTATCTGCGGCTTCAATAAGTTCACGATATCGCTCACCAACCATCAGTCTTAGATCTTCCTTCTTCTTCTCAATATCAGCCCTAAGTATAACAAAGAGGAACGTTGTAAAAAGGACACAATGCTCGTAATTGACCATGATACATGATAGATAATAATAAAAAAAAAAAAATAACTGTTTCACTTTCAATATAAGCAATCAAAAAATGTCTTCCCATAGCACCATATATATTCATAAACAGGTAACATGTTAACTTTCGCAAGAGCAGATTTTGAAAATCTATGGTAATAATTTGAATCTCAGATGGCACACCAAAGAGTATAGAACTGAAAGAAGTCCAACTCAAAGTATAGTTGAAACACAATCTTATCTCAAAAAGTACTAACACAAACTAAAAGACATCCTTTAAAAAAAAGTGAGTCATTCATATCGAACATGTGCTGCATCTAAAGAATGCATGGTTCGAGTTTCGAAGTTTATTCAAATTCTAATAGAGGCACCCCAATCTTGTGGTAGCACTTTGTTTTTGCAAAATCAAGCCAGTCAGACCTCTTGTAGTTCTATACTCTTTGGGCCTACTATTCACAAATAAAACAATACACTTCAATCACATTCATTAATATTAGCCAATAATATTTCACATTTTTTTCAGAAGTAAAGCAGGACCATAAATGTAATTATGTTTTAATTCATTATTAGTTCCCCATAGGCCAATTGTACCATACTGTATCTTATGATAACTTCAATATTAGCCCTTTCCTTAGTCAATGTGTCATATATTCTTAAGCTTGATTCCATACAATCGCTACACGCTATTGCCGACAGCTTTCGGTGATGCTGATTGGTAGGTTGAATCGGGGAGTCTTCCGATTGCAAGGACTGCTACGCAGTGCAACAATTCCACTGCAAACACTGTAGCGACAGTGTAGCGATTTTAAGGAAACCAGGCTTTATGCTAGGCTGTGTTATCTAGACCTCTTCTTGACCTCTTCCAACCCACTGGCTCTCCCTATTCCATTTACAGTAGATCCTTTACCTTGTGTTTCGTTCTACTTGTCGAATCTCATCAACAGTGAACTGCTCAAAAAGTGTATTGGTATCCATTTTCTCCATCTTCTGTATATAACTAAAACAAAGAAAATTATTATAGTTTTAGCCAACTGAAACAAACCCTGGGAACAACAAGTGGAATAATGCATGTGAATAATGTGAATCAGAGCATGAGGGTAAGCACATGCCCTTCCAAAAGATGTAATGGGTGCACAGGTCTTTATCAGCGAAGTGATTGTACCAACTGAACCGAAAACCACCCCGAATCAGTGAGAATGTTATATTTTTTTTTACTAATTTTTACATTTGGCTTCTTTCAAATGAAGCTACAGTATTACATCATACTGAGGTTGAAGTACTGAATACGAGGTAACCAAAAGCAAACTTTGTTACCAGAGTTATGTATTCCACTCGCAGCCACATTTTAATAACATATCAGTCTTTCATACTCGTGAAGATTCAAAAATTTTTGGGAGATTTTCGCTTTAAATACAAAGACACACTCTCAGGTACAGGTGCTGGCAAATGTGATAATGCCAATTTGCAATACATTTTAAGCTAACCACTACTGTACATGGGATGATGACAGCATTGCACCAGCTATTAAAATAAAAATTTCACCAACACAATCTCATCAGAAAGTACAAACAACACTCAGAGAAACAGTACAACAGTACAGTATGTACATTAACACACATGCGCTTGTTCTGATATTATGTTTTAATTTAAGGTTAACTGAATTTGAAACATTGTCTATATTTCATCATAGCATGATCCAATCCATTATCCTCCTTAGCGTGTCTACTAGTAAAACCATTAGTAGAAATGTAAATCCTAAAACAAGGAAAAGGTTAAAATTCCTAAACAAGATCTACAGGGAATAATTAGGAAAAACACTCCTCATTTTTTAAGAATGTTTTTTTTTAAATGAGGAAGACTTTCACTATATCAAACAAACCAATACTTCCTTGAACAAAAAAAAACATAAAAATAACAAGAGCACTCAGTAGAGCAAATATATCCACTTTCTAAATTTCCCAAATATGTTCCAATACTTCAACCACCACCACTCCACCCCATCTCACTTCACTGCTCTTCAACAACGCACAGTAACTTGCCGAACTTTGTTAACAGAGTTATGTATTCCACTCACAGCCACATTTTTCATAACTTATCAGTATTTCATACTTGTGAAGATTCTAAAATTTTTGGGAGATGTACCATTTGGTACAAACATACCGTCAGGTACAGTTGCTGGCCAACGCCAACTTGCGTTACATTTTAAGCTACTACCTACCACTACTGTACATGGGATGATGACAACGTTGCACCAGCTATTAAAATAAAAATTCCACCAACACAATCTCATCAGAAAGTACAAACAACCCTCAGAGAAACAGTACAACAGTACACTATGTCCATTAACACACACGCCCTTGTTTTCATGTTAATATTCATGATTTGAGTGACGTAGAATCTATTGCTGTATCAAACACAGCACTTAACCCATTTGTCCATGCCAGTAAGCTCAATGATGATGAAGAATTCTTTAAGAATTTCTGTCTTTGATGTTAGAGACTGGATCATCTTCAGTAATGATGCTAATTATGTTATAAATAATGATAATAATCGATACAATACATTAGAATTGCAATTGATAATAAACTGGAGTGGGAAATAGAAAAAATTAAGTATACTAAAACCAGACAATATGCTTTAATTTAAGGTTAACTGAAT
>NW_022693499.1:28224-45794 GCF_011630105.1 Anneissia japonica | reverse complement strand
TATATATATATATATATATATTTGTTACTAGTTTTTGTAAAAGTATGAACATTTAAGGTTATTCTCGTATTGAGATTTCGGATATTCCAGACAATGGCTCCCTCATAGGAAAAACTTGGCATTTGAGAATTAATTATTTTAAACATTGATACAGTTTGGTGTTTAGATTATTCCAGTTTAAGTTTGTGATGCTTCTGAACTTGAATCATATCTCAAGACTTTTGTGATAAGTTTAGCAGCACTATTTTTGAATTTTATTTTTAGAATTTGATTGCATCATCCTCACACATTTTTCTTAAAGTATGTGTAGTCCAGAAAGAACTTTGTTTATTACATTATCAATTTGTTGATTCCATGTTAGATTTTTATCTATGATTACCCTTACAAAGATGAGTACTAGATGAGTACTAACATAAAAACAGTACTAAGTTAGATCATGGAGGAATTAGTTTTCTACTTTTTGCGAAGTGAAAAAATGCGCAACCAATCATAGCTCAGAAAGCGAACTGACCCTTTCGATTTTCACAAATAAATTAGCCTAGTGTAAAACAGACTTGAAGTACTAAATAAGTACTCGTATAAAAACAGTTTCCTCCCAAATGCTGGCTTCATTAAGATTCATAGTGTCAACTTGAAACTCATCACTTTATAGAAAGAGTCAAGAAAATCAAGGAAATACTGTGAACCTAAAATATCAGGTAGGTTTTAAAAATGTGTACAGGGCAGCAATGCATTACGTTTTTAATGTATTTGAATCCACAAGCCATTACAAAGCTCACCGTAACACTCGCCTAGTGTCCCCTTCCACTGCTAAAATAAGTTACAGTATTTGGGTCAGCCATCTTTTTGGTATGGTAGAGCTTGGGTTTACAACCTGGAGTCCCAATGGTTAATGAAAAGGATGACTTTAATTTCTTTTGACTACTGAGTTGTGAATATTCAGACCACTAAGCTGCATACTTGTCATGAACTTGACATTCACCCGATAGGCATCTATACCTACCATCATTAGTGTTCAATAAATGCCTGTTGACTTGTTATTTTTTACTTTTTTTTTATTACAATGTGAGACTGTGGTTTCAGCCTCTGGCTGCTTCTACATGTCATTTTGTGGCTGAAATAAAACATACAGTACTTAACCACCACCACCATCACACCGTCACCATCACACTATCACCATCACCATCATAATCATTTATTATATTCAGACCAAGAATATTAAAACCAAATATAAAACTCTAAGCATACAGAATGATAGAAATGTTCACAACTAAATTTATTTATATTTATATATTATAGCAATGTTGCCATGTGACAGCAGCAATGAAGTTTCAACCAATGGTACTGCCAAGGATATTCGTTACCCTGCTTTAATTTACCTTCTGTCAATTATTGCAATTATTGGGATTTTTGCAAACTTGATGGTAATTATTGTGTTTATCAACTGCAAAATTCATCGTAGATCATTCACGTATCTCCTGGTGTTTCAACAATCCTTTCTCGACATGATAGTATGTTGCCTCTATCTAGGTTTTTACAATTACAATCCTGCTCCTAACAGAAATGTGGCCGTCTACTGCAAGTTAGGAACATTTTTCTACTTTTTTTTATCTGCCTCAGCGTTAAATCTAGTCTTCATTTCAGTAGAGAGGTACATTGCAGTGGTGCATCCATATAAGTACAGGATAAGAGTTAACCAGAAGAAGAACACTTTACCAAAGTTATGTATTCCACTCGCAGCTGCATTTCTAATAACATTTCAGTATGCGTTCATAATTGAAGAAGACCCTGCACTTCCTGGAACATGTACCTTTTGTTACAAAAACAAAGGCTTTCAGATACTGTCAGGTATAATTCTACTGCTGGCAAATTGGGTAATTCCAATTTGCACTATGACATTCTGCTACTATCGTGTATATATCACACTGAAGAAACAAGCTACTAAATTTCGAGCAGAATCAAAAATTCAACCACAAAGAAAGGGTGAGCCTAGTACTGCAAGGAATAATGACAGCAATGAAATGACAGACAAGGCACGCCAAAATTCTGAAAAGAATTTCATCATTACTATGGCCATTAACACACTGGTTTATTCCATCTGTATTACTCCCGGGATTTTGTTGTATGTTGTTTATACGGTATGCAATTGTTTTGATATTTCTAATGTTGCTCACGAATATGTCTTTTTGATTGCCGCATTCAACAATATACTGAGTCCGTTTGTTTACGCCTACAAACTCAAAGACTTTAAAGAAGCATTCTCTAAGACTTTCTGTCGTAAATGTTAGAGACTGTGTTACCTATCCATACACACCAAGTGTCACGCATTCAGAAAGAGACATGCGCATTTGGGATCTGTCTCAAGCTCTCACACTTCAGGACCAAAATCGCATGCATAAATGTAAAGCCTATATTATTAAAACATATGCTAAAATATCATGGTAACGTTATGTTACTACCATGCGTATACCAACTAGCTGCACTAACACTGTAGATATGTTGATTTATAGTGCTGTCGATAACATCAAAGGATGTGTAGGTACACGCTGCCAGCTCATGGGGTGGAAGAAAATCGTGTGGGCATAGGTGGATTCAAGGGAGAGGTGGGTGGGCCCTCCCTTAATTTTTCAAAATAAACAAAAATAATGAAGGGAACATAGGTAGATTCAAGGAGGAGGGAGTGGGCCCTGTTTAAATTTTTCAAAATAAACAATTGATTAATCCCTTTACCTCATGCATGCAAATTCGTTTAACTGCCTGTCAGTGCAACTGGTGCACTATGAAAAGCAAATTGGAGGAGAGAAGGATATGGGAGGGACATAGGAGGGGAGGTGGGAGGGGATGTGGGAGGGGATGTGGGGGGGGGAGGGGATGTGGGAGGGGATGTGGGAGGGAAGATGCGAGAGGAGGTGGGAAGAATGGGTGGGAGCTACCCACCAAAAAAAAAAATTTAAAAAAAATTCTGGACCTATTTTTCAGGACCTGTAAGCTAATTTTTTTGTTTGTTACCATAGGTAAATTAGAAATTGGGAAAGCTGATTTCCTGACATCTGGGATAACAATTTTTCTGGAGGGCCCCGGACTCCCTTTCTATTTGGGGTCCATCAATTCATGGAAAAAAGAATATCTATGCAATTAATGTTAATGATCATTAAATAGAATATTTTACGCAGTATCGTCTAATGAATTGCTTATAATTTGTATTTTTTTTGCTGAATTTTTAATGAATTGTTTTAAAATATTTTTGTTTTCATTCGTATCCTGACAAAAATTGGGGACAAGGCCTTAAAAAAATAAATTAATGTAAACTATTCTGATATTCAACATCAAAATGAAATAATTTTAAACTTAAAAATTGCTGATTTTGAGAAGAATAATTGTTAAATTTGTATGCTCCGCCTCTGGGCTGCATAATGTATGAGGGCGTCCTAAGGCACGGCCCTCATGCTATCAACTTGTGTGTGTTGCGATCAATCGTAGGCCTACACACTGATATATTTGTTTTCGCATATAATCAAGTCATTGTAATTTTATAAATTGTGATTTTTTAATTTATTGTGGTTATTAAAAAATTTGTAATAGTTGAAAGTTGAACTTAGTTATTTAAATAGAAAATTATTCAATAGGATAACTTACTAGTAAAAATCAAATGAATTGCTGTTGTTTGTAATAAATTGTAATTATTCTTAAATTGTTCTATCGTAATTGGGATCATTTTTGGGGATTTTCTTGTATACTGTACGTTGTATGTTTAAAAAGTATATAAATAATTTTAAAAATAATGATTGAATTTATATTAGAATGATTTGCTATTAAATTTTACTTTTGTAGTTAGGTAAAATAATTGATCTGAAATTGGTTATTGAATGGTTTGTAAATCTTTGAATTAGTATTAGTAACTGACTGATAAATTGAATTTAATTTATGTTAATGAAATTGTTAATTGAATGGAATATTTTACGCTTTATCGTCTAATGAATTGCTTATGCTATGTATTTTTGTTTTCATTCTTGACAAAAATGTTTAATAGGCCTAAATTGGGGCCAAGGCCTTAACAAAATAAAATAATGTAAACTATTTTGATATTCAACATCAAAATGAAATAATTTTAAACTTTAAAATTGCTGATTTTGAGAAGAATAATTGTTAAATTTGTACGCTCCGCCTCCGGGCTGCATAATGTATGAGGGCGTCCTAAGGCACGGCTCTCATGCTATCAACTTGTGTGTGTTGCGATCAATCGCAGGCCTACACACTGATATATTTGTTTTCGCATATAATCAAGTCATTGTAATATCATAAATTGTGATTTTTTAATTTATTGTGGTTATTAAAAAATTTGTAATAGTTGAAAGCTGAACTTAGTTATTTGAATAGTAAATTATTCAATAGGGTAACTTACTAGTAAAAATCAAATGAATTGCTGTTGTTTGTAATAAATTGTAATTATTCTTAAATTGTTCTATCGTAATTGGGATCATTTTTGGGGATTTTCTTGTATACTGCACGTTTTATGTTTAAAAAGTATATAAATAATTAAAAAAATAATGATTGAATTTATATTAGAATGATTTGCTATTAAATTTTACTTTTGTAGTTAGGTAAAATAATTGATCTGTAATTGGTTATTAAATGGTTTGTAAATCTTTGAATTAGTATTAGTAACTGACTGATAAATTGAATTTAAATAATGTTAATGAAATTGTTAATTGAATGGAATATTTTGCGCTTTATCGTCTAACGAATTGCTTATGATATGTATTTTTGTTTTCATTCTTGACAAAAATGTTTAATAGGCCTAAGTTGGGGCCAAGGCCTTAACAAAATAAAATAATGTAAACTATTTTGATATTCAACATCAAAATGAAATAATTTTAAACTTTAAAATTGCTGATTTTGACAAGAATAATTGTTATATTTGTACGCTCCGCCTCCGGGCCGCATAATGTATTGAGGGCGTCCTAAGGCACGGCCATTATGCTAGCAACTTGTGTGTGTTGCGATCAATCATAGACCAACACACTGATTATTGCAGTGAAAGTTTGCTTCATTCTGTTAAATGCTTAATTAAAAAAAATATATATATATTAAGATTAACTTCTGGTAAAATTTTACAGGGTGGTGGGTGGGATAAAAATAAAAATATAATTATGTTTTTTTTTCTCAATTTCCAATTATTCATGGCGGCAGGTGCGCTAATTTATCAAAAATTTAAGTTTATTTTTATTCCAAATCTTCATTTTTGGCGGACTTGTGAAAGAAGGTATCAAAAAAAGTATCATCCTAAAGACATCGCTTTGGTGAACTAAGAAACTTTCAATATTTACATTGCTAAATTTTGTACAGTGTAATTAAGTCTTATTACCTTTCAATTGAAAAATATTAAAGAAAAAAATATGCCAATTATTGGACAAACAATTTAATACATTTACTATACTCCTTTGCAGACTTAAAATTGGCTGGCACTCAATTTAAGGTCATAGTAGATTTTTAAATTTTTGTGTCTACTAACCACTTGCACTTGCAGACACTTTGCTATCATGTCTCTTGTAAGTTGTAAGGGAAAATTAGGTTTGAATACTTTGAAAGTCATGAGCTATTAAACGATAAAAATGAACCGACAAAGGATAATGCCATCCTTAGACCTGTCTTAAGGACAAAAATCTGTTACTTGTACAGTTATTTATGTGAATTGGCCAATACAACACAGAAATGTTGATGGTATTTTTTTTTCTAAGCCCTTTATGCTTAAAAATACTAAGCACTACTCTATTATTCATACTCTAATTGTAACTCTCCGCAAAAACCAAATGAACAGTGACCTAGCGCCAGTGCGCCCTCGAAGATGCAGGCTTAGTTACAGTTGTTATGGATGCTATTCTTAAGTCATAGCTGTATAGAGTTGTTCAGAGTTTAATAAATCTACTTCTCTTCGCATTACATCGGTCTACGTGTGATTGATTGATTGATTGATTTTATTCCGTATCAGTACATACAAACATACAAAGTAAACAATGACAGGGAATACAAGGACATGATACTTAAGATGACCCAAGAAAGGTAAAGCAGAAACTTTAATTCCGTTAAGTTTAAAATTGTTAATATTTATAATAAATAAAATGTTACCATTAAACAGCTAATATATAATATAGAGATTTATACTGCGCCTTTTGCCAAGGAATAAAAGTAGATGGCGATGTTGTCATTATTACCCCTGGGAGAGTTGATTGGCCGAGTGGTTAGTCAGGGCACCATAACTTTCAGCTCTAATATCGGCGCTGGTTCGAACGGCTCACTCGCCAATGGTTCTGGTGGTGGAACAAGTCTTGTGGATAATGACTTGAACGCATTTGTCCTGTGTGAACCCAGTGCATCTTTTGAGATGAGTAGGGGGTTACTCAGTCTACTGGTCCATACAGCCCCTGTTATGGACAGACAAGAGTAGGTGGTACCAGTTGACCGGGTAGCACAAAAGGACCCTTGGGGATAAAGGAAGAAACTTCATTATTGTAGATGTATATAACAGCTATGGTAGAAATAATGCGTTGTCCATCGACTGTATGTGAAATTTAAAAATTTAAAAACAGATGTAACAATTATCTCTTTTGTGTTGAAACCAGGAAATCTTAAAAGAATAATAAATATGAAAGCATAATTTTATCCAACCAAACACACTTTATTTCTGTAGAAAACAACATATTCCACATAATATGTAACATTCATGAGCATAGGATTTTATTTAGTGACATTTATATGGGGTTTATTGGTAAAAAAAATCCCCTTTTTATGATACTAAATTGCAATTTTGGGGCACATGACCATTAACATAGGTCAAAAGGTCAAACATTATGTTATTTTTCAGAAGCCCAAAATATTTTACCCAACAATCAAACCACCATTTGCAGAAAGTTAGTCTATAATGTATTGTGCGTTTTTCTTAAATCTATTAAAAACCCCTAAATTAGCCAAGTTATACCTTAGGGTAGATCACTTGGGACTTCAAAGGGCTTAGATTATTTTATTTGTTTTTTATGGCTCTAATGTGTCACTAGGTAATTAGTAGACATTATTTTTATGAATGTTATAGTTTGCACAAAATATATAAGCGGCCTATGATTATGATTACCGGGATATATTAATATCACTTTTTATGATGATTATTTCAATGGCAGAAATGGAGGAAAAAAAAATTATATTCAAATTGAAGTCTGAGAATTCTTTTTTTCGGCCAAATAGGTGTCATAATCATAAATTTTCTTACCTCAGCCCCATCCATGTTGGGGAAAATCCCTTCCTGGGCCCCCTCTATTTCAAAATCCTAGATCCGCCAATGTACGTATATTGAAAATGTAGTGTGGAAATGTTTGATTGCACTCTTGAAATTTGCTATTTTGTAATTTTAGTCTTATTTTGTAGAGTTTGATTGCATCGTCCCCATACAACATTACAATAATTAAAATGAGGTACAACTATTTACTTGTATATCATTGATTGCATGTTTTGGGGCAAGATATAATTACTTTCCCTCAGGTAGTAAGTCCAGGAAGAGCTCTGTTTATTACATTATCAATTTGTTTATTCCATGTTAGATTTTTATCTATGATTACCCCTACAAAGATGAGTACTAGATGAGTACTAACATAAAAACAGTACTATTATTAGATGATGGAACGAACTGAAAGCGTCAGTTCATGTGCATGCGCATTCACATTTCTATCGGAGTTCTTCGTTTCAGTGAAATCAGTTAAAACTATTTCTAATTTTTGCGAAGCAAGAAAATGCGCAACCAGAGCTCAGGAAACGAACCTACACTTAGATTGGCGCAAATAAATTTGCCTAGTGGAAAGCCGGCTTGATGTACTAGATGAGTACTCGCATAAAATCAGAGGAAATCAAGGAAATACTGCTAACCTAAAATATCAGGTAAGTTTTAAAAATGTATACAGGGAAGTAATGCGTTACGTTTTTAATTTAAGCTCACTGTAACACTCATCTAGTGTCCCCTTTCACCGCTTGAATAGGGTACACTATTTGGGTCAAGCAATCTTTTGGGTGTGGTTGAAGTTTACAGTCTGCATTTATTGAAATTATGAAATGATGATCCCAATGGCTTGTGTAAAGGATGAATTTGATTTCTTTTGACTATTGAATTAATTTTTTTCTTCATACACACAAAACAGCCAATTGTACAAAAACCAAATTCAACATTTCAGTTGCAATACTGTATCCTGTAATAAACATGATTGTATACATTTGTTCTTTACACAATTTCTTTCTGATTATTCAGACCACTTTTCGGACTAAGCCCATAGTCCCTTATATCTACCATCATGAGAGTGTTAAATAATGCTTTTTGAGTTGTTATTTTTTACTTTTATTATATTTTAAGACTGTGGTTTCAGTCTCTGGCTGTTTGTAGATGTCATTTTGTGGATGAAATAAAACATACAATACTTGAAATTAATCATCGTCACCACCATCACCACCACCACTATCGTAATCATCATTTATTATTTTATTATATTATATTCAGACCAAGAATACTGAAGTTAAATATGAAACTCTAAGCATATAAAATTATAGAAATGTTCACAACTATTTTTATTTATCAAAAGGTCCACTGATTAATCTCAGATAAGATAGTATAATACATACTCCCAGTATCGAAATGCACGCCATCGTGTCGGGATTCAATATTTTGACATTAATTATGTCACTATCAGGAATGAAAATTATCCATATTTGCAAGCTAATATGCACAAGTACCAAAAGTGTTTGACCAATCAAAACATAGGTGACATAGCTATGAATAAACTAAAGATCAAAGTATTCTTACCCTACTGATCAAAGCTACCTACAAAAACAAAGAAAGCTCCTTTGAAGATATCAGCCCATTGTTAAGCAATGGGTGTAACCAACGTATAGCAAACGCTTCTTTAAACATTAGTATTGACCAATTTTGCAAACTGTCAATAATGTTAGTATTAAAAATATTAAACATAATTTGTTACTTACATTACAGGCTACATTATCATTTCCAAGTATACATTGTAAACCTAAAACATATTGGAATGACTCACAATTTTGTATATGATCATTTATAACACTATCAGATCATGAAATCGTACATTTTTATTTATATTTTTTTATATTATAGACAATGTCGATATGTGTCAGCAGCAACGTTTCAACCAATGGCACTGCCGATTATTTTGGATACTCGGTTCGTTTCCATTTTACTTTATGATAATTATTGCAATTATTGGGATTTCTGCAAATTTAATGGTGATTATTGTGTTTATCAACTGTAAGATTCATCGTAGATCATTCAAACATCTCCTGGTGCTTCAACAATCCTTTCTTGATATGCTAGTATTTTGCTTCTATCTATGTGCTTTCTATTATCCAGTCCCTAAAAGAAATATCGTCTACTGCAAGTTTGGAACACTTTTCTTCTTTTGTTTATCTGCCTCAACGCTAAACCTAGTCTTTATTTCTGTTGAGAGGTACATCGCAGTGGTGCATCCGTTGAAGTACTGGATAAGAGGTAAACAGATGCGAAGCAATTTACCACAGTTATGTATTCCACTTGTAGCTGCATTTCTAATAACACTTCAGTATGCGTTCATACTTGAAGAAGATCCTGCAGTTCCTGGAGCATGTACCTTTTGTTACAAAAACGAAGGCTTTCAGATGCTGTCAGGTACAATTCTATTGCTGGCAAATTGGGTAATTCCAGTTTGCACTATGACATTCTGCTACTATCATGTGTATATCACACTGAAGAAACAAGCTAAAATTCGCGCAGAATTAACAATGCAAGCACATACAAAGGGTGCTGGCGATGAATCAGCTGTTGAGATAAATATTTCACCATCGCAAGCCAATCGGAAAGACAAGGCACACGATGCTCAACGAAATTTCATCACTACTATGTCTATTAACACACTGGTCTATTTCACCTGTGTTACTCCTTGGATCTTGTTTTATGTTATTTACACAATATGCGAAAGTTTTGATGGTATTAATCATGTTTTTCGCAACTATGTCTTTTTGATTTTGTATATCAACAATGCAGCTAATCCGATTGTTTACGCCATCATATTTAAAGACTTTAAAGAAGGATTCTCAAAGACTCTGTCATAAGTGTTAGAGACTGTGTTACCATGGAGGTATTATTGAGAAGGAGATCACTCGGCAAAGCTACGCGCACGCAGCGCTATGCAAATGAACCAAGATCAAAGTTGCCGCAGCGCGTAAAGAACGTGCAATTGAAGTCCCATGTGTTCCCCGCCATCAAATTTTCAGCAGGCATAATTGACCAAAAAATTGAACATGACGAAATGGAGAGCACCTTCTTTTCTCAATGCGCACTACAAACTGTCAATTACTATGGCTGCGCAATCTTTTCTATTTTGAAGCTGATACATTTATCTCTCATAAAATATCAAACATATTAATATTTTCCACCAAGAAAAGTTTCGAATTTAATGGAACATTTACATGACCTATAAAAGTATAGTATATTTCAACTTCAATTTTCATAAATTGGCCAAAATTCGCCAATTCTAATTTTAACAGATATTAATTAATAAATGATTAAGGATTATAATAA
The DNA here is from genome assembly GCF_011630105.1 of Anneissia japonica. NCBI lineage: Eukaryota > Metazoa > Echinodermata > Crinoidea > Comatulida > Comatulidae > Anneissia > Anneissia japonica. The sequence goes on along the minus strand of NW_022693499.1, from coordinate 35,179 downwards.
ACTAAGTCATTTTAGGGTTAACGAGGGTTAACTATTCGAAAAATGTATTTTTCAGTTTTACGCTGACTTAGCTTTATAGTCGAACCAGTCAATCTTTAGACAAAATTATAATGAACACAGAAGTAATTTTAACATAAATATTTTACGGAATCCGTTCCTGAAATATACAAATAATAACATACCAAAAGCCCGAAAAAATCTAATCAGGGGAACATTGTTCATTATAAAGATATTTAATGGGTTAAAATCAAATGTTTTATTGCACAACTGCTCTGCTGGAAGCGTATAAATGCATGTCGTTGGCAAGTTGTTGCTCACGAAAAATGTGAATTATAGGGTAATACGCCCGCGCACGATCCAAAAGCGGGGAACACATAGGTTTGTCGCGTCAAAGGGATCTGTTGCCGAGTGATCTTCTCAATAATACCTCCATAGTGTTACCGATCTGTACCACTGGTGCACAAAAAGGAAATTTATGAAACTATTGATTGTAGCCCATTGTTACAAATTCACAAGTCAAAAAGGAAATAATAGAATAACCTAGGGCTTGAGTAAAAAAAAAATGGAGGGAAAAGGTATGGGAGGGGAGGGGATAAGGTATGGGAGGAGAGGATATGGGAGGGGAGGAGAGAAGGGTATGAGAGGGGAGGTGTTTATGTCTTTCTGAATGTTCAATTCCTTAATTTGTACTTATATTAAAATAATTTTATAAATAACTTGTACAGTAATAATAATTTGAATCTTAATTGAAATAACTAATAATTTTATAAATAATGTATTTTTAACGTTTTCGCAATTCAGTTCTGTGAACTGCCAGAAATGTTTTTTTAATGTATTTTGACTTTGTTTATGAATAAAAGATACCTTGATAAAAGGTGTGAAGGGTGGGTGGGAGCCACCTACCAAATAAAAAAAAAATTCTGGACCCATTTTTCAGGACCCGTAAGCTGAAATTTTTTTTGTTACACAGGGAAAATTAGAAGTCGAGAAAGATCATTTCCTGCCATCGGAAATAAAAAATTTTCTGGGAGAAGACCCCCGACCCCCTTTCTTTTTGAGGTTCATCGATTCATGGAAAAAAGAATACCTATGCAACTACTCAATTTTTTGTTCTGTATATACACACATAATAGGCCTATTTACTGTAATAAGAATGAGAAAGTTTGCCTGAGCATTTTCAAGAGGGAGAAAACCTTGAATTTTTAAGAACTTAAGTCATTAAAAGACACCTCAGAAGTTGGAAAAACTCATTTCCCGCCATCTAGGAATTTTAAAAACATTTTGACCCCCACCCCACATCCACCCCTGATTACTGTTTAAATTGAAGAGTGCATTAAATTATTGAAATTTTGATTGCATGAATTATTTGTTTACACATTAATCAAATCATTGTAATATTGCACATTGTGATTTTTGAATCAATTTTGTATTTGTTGTTTATTTAAGAATTTGTAATAATGGTTAACTTTAAAGATGAACTTATTTGAATAGTAAATTATTAAATAGGGTTTCTAACTTATTAGTAAAAAGCAAATGAATTGTTGTTATTAGTTAATAAATTTAATTAAATTATGTAATTTGATTGAATTAATAAATTGTAGTTATTCTTAAATTTTTCTAATGTAATTGGGATTATTTTTGAGGATTTTTTTGTATATTGTATATGTTTAAAAAGTATATAAATAATTTAAAAAATAATGATTGAATTTATATTAGAATGAATCGCTATTAAATTTACTTTTGCAGTTATTGTAGAATAATTGATTTGTAATTGGTTATTGAATGCTTAGTAAATCTTTTTGGAATTGCTAATTAACTATATAGTTTCTCCATCTTCTGTATATAACTAAAACAAAGAAAATTATGATAGTTTTAGCCAACTGAAACAAACCCTGGGAACAACAAGTGGAATAATGCATGTGAATAATGTGAATCAGAGCATCAGGGTAAGCACATGCCCTTCCAAAAGATATAATGGGTGCACCACAGGTCTTTATCAGCGAAGTGGTTGTACCAACTGAACCGAAAACCACCCCGAATCAGTGAAGATGTTACATATTTTTTTTTACTAATTTTTACATTTGGCTTCTTTCAAATGAAGCTATTACATCATACTGAGGTTGAAGTACTGAATACGAGGTAACCAAAAGCAAACTTTGTTACCAGAGTTATGTATTCCACTCGCAGCCAAATTTTTAATAACATATCAGTCTTTCATACTCGTGAAGATTCAAAATTTTTTGGGAGATTTTCGCTTTAAATACAAAGACACACTCTCAGGTACAGGTGCTGGCAAATGCGATAATGCCAATTTGCAATACATTTTAAGCTAACCACTACTGTACATGGGATGATGACAGCATTGCACCAGCTATTAAAATAAAAATTCCACCAACACAATCTCATCAGAAAGTACAAACAACACTCAGAGAAATAGTACAACAGTACAGTATGTCCATTAACACACATGCGCTTGTTCTGATATTATGTTTTAATCTAAGGTTAACTGAGTTTGAAACATTGTCTATATTTCATCAGAGCATGATCCAATCCATTATTTTCTTTAGCTTGGCTACTAGTAAAACCATTAGTAGAAATGTAAATCCTAAAACAAGGAAAAGGTTAAAATTCCTAAACAAAGTTCTACAGGAAATAATTAGGAAAAACACTCCTCATTTTTTAAGAATGTTTTTTTTTTAAATGTTTTTTTTTTAAATGAGGAAGACTTTCACTATATCAAACAAACCAATACTTCCTTGAACAAAAAAAACCATAAAAATAACAAGAGCACTCAGTAGAGCAAATATATCCACTTTCTAAATTCCCCAAATATGTTCCAATACTTCAACCACCACCACTCCACCCCATCTCACTTCACTGCTCTTCAACAACGCACAGTAACTTGCCAAACTTTGTTACCAGAGTTATGTATTCCACTCACAGCCACATTTTTCATAACATATCAGTATTTCATACTTGTGAAGATTCTAAAATTTTTGGGAGATGTACCATTTGGTACAGACATACCGTCAGGTACAGTTGCTAGCCAACGCCAACTTGCGTTACATTTTAAGCTACTACCTACCACTACTGTACGTGGGATGATGACAGCATTGCACCAGCTATTAAAATAAAAATTCCACCAACACAATCTCATCAGAAAGTAAACAACACTCAGAGAAACAGTACAACAGTACAGTATGTCCATTAACACACACGCCCTTGTTTTCATGTTAATATTCATGATTTGAGTGACGTAGAATCTATTGCTGTATCAAACACAGCACTTAACCCATTTGTCCTAGATGTGTATAAGAGACAGACTATGTCCATTAACACACACGCCCTTGTTTTCATGTTAATATTCATGATTTGAGTGACGTAGAATCTATTGCTGTATCAAACACAGCACTTAACCCATTTGTCCATGCCAGTAAGCTCAATGATGATGAAGAATTCTTTAAGAATTTCTGTCTTTGATGTTAGAGACTGGATCATTTTCAGTAATGATGTTGATTATGTTATAAATAATGATAATAATCGATACAATACATGAATTGCAATTGATAATAAACTGGAGTGGGAAATAGAAAAAATTAAGTATACTAAAACCAGACAATATGCTTTAATTTAAGGTTAACTGAATTTGAAACATTGTCTATATTTCATCAGAGCATTATCCAATACATTATTTTCTTCAGCTTGGCTACTAGTAAAACCATTAGTAGAAATGTAAATCCTAAAACAAGGAAAAGGTTAAAATTCCTAAACAAGATCTACAGGAAATAATTAGGAAAACACTCCTAATTTTTTAAGAATGTTTTTTTTTAAATGAGGAAAACTTTCACTATATCAAACAAACCAATACTTCCTTGAACAAAAAAAAAACATAAAAATAACAAGAGCACTCAGTAGAGCAAATATATCCACTTTCTAAATTTCCCAAATATGTTCCAATACTTCAACCACCACCACTCCACTCCACCTCACTTCACTGGTCTTCAACAATGCACAGTAACTTGCCAAAATTTGTTACCAGAGTTATGTATTCCACTCACAGCCACATTTTTCATAACATATCAGTATTTCATACTTGTGAAGATTCTAAAATTTTTGGGAGATGTACCATTTGGTACAAACATACCGTCAGGTACAGTTGCTGGCCAACGCCAACTTGCGTTACATTTTAAGCTACTACCTACCACTACTGTATGTGGGATGATGACAGCGTTGCACCAGCTATTAAAAAAAAAATTCCACCAACACAATCTCATCAGAAAGTACAAACAACACTCAGAGAAACAGTACAACAGTACAGTATGTCCATTAACACACACGCCCTTGTATTCATGTTAATATTCATGATTTGAGTGACGTAGAATCTATTGCTGTATCAAACACAGCACTTAACCCATTTGTCCATGCCAGTAAGCTCAATGATGATGAAGAATTCTTTAAGAATTTCTGTCTTTGATGTTAGAGACTGGATCATCTTCAGTAAATAATGATGCTGATTATGTTATAAATAATGATAATAATCGATACAATACATGAATTGCAATTGATAATAAACTGGAGTGGGAAAATAGAAAAAATTAAGTATACTAAAACCAGACAATATGCTTTAATTTAAGGTTAACTGAATTTGAAACATTGTCTATATTTCATCAGAGCATTATCCAATCCATTATTTTCTTCAGCTTGGCTACTAGTAAAACCATTAGTAGAAATGTAAATCCTAAAACAAAGAAAAGGTTAAAATTCCTAAACAAGATCTACAGGAAATAATTAGGAAAACACTCCTCATTTTTTAAGAATGTTTTTTTTTAAATGAGGAAAACTTTCACTATATCAAACAAACCAATACTTCCTTGAACAAAAAAAACCATAAAAATAACAAGAGCACTCAGTAGAGCAAATATATCCACTTTCTAAATTTCCCAAATATGTTCCAATACTTCAACCACCACCACTCCACCCCATCTCACTTCACTGCTCTTCAACAACGCACAGTAACTTGCCAAACTTTGTTACCAGAGTTATGTATTCCACTCACAGCCACATTTTTCATAACATATCAGTATTTCATACTTGTGAAGATTCTAAAATTTTTGGGAGATGTACCATTTGGTACAAACATACCGTCAGGTACAGTTGTTGGCCAACGCCAACTTGCGTTACATTTTAAGCTACTACCTACCACTACTGTACGTGGGATGATGACAGCGTTGTACCAGCTATTAAAATAAAAATTCCACCAACACAATCTCATCAGAAAGTACAAACAACACTCAGAGAAACTGTATCAAACACAGCACTTAACCCATTTGTCCATGCCAGTAAGCTCAATGATGATGAAGAATTCTTTAAGAATTTCTGTCTTTGATGTTAGAGACTGGATCATTTTCAGTAATGATGTTGATTATGTTATAAATAATGATAATAATCGATACAATACATTAGAATTGCAATTGATAATAAACTGGAGTGGGAAATAGAAAAAATTAAGTATACTAAAACCAGACAATATGCTTTAATTTAAGGTTAACTGAATTTGAAACATTGTCTATATTTTATCAGAGCATGATCCAATCCATTATTTTCTTCAGCTTGGCTACTAGTAAAACCATTAGTAGAAATGTAAATCCTAAAACAAGGAAAAGATCTAGAGGAAATAATTAGGAAAAACACTCATCTTTAAAATTTTTTTTTTTTTTTTTAAATAAGGAAGACTTTCACTATATTAAACAAAACAATACTTCCTTGAACAAAAAAAAACATAATAAGCCTGGATGACACTTGCATCAAATCATCATATGCAAATTAGGGACGCTTTTCAAAATGGCTGCCAAAAATACTTAAAATGTACATATAATCTGGCAACAAAGTGCCAACTAAAATTTTTCTTTTTTAAATGATGGCATGTGACGAGGTGATAAAAGTCTGGAAAATTGCACCTTCGTCATGTGTCCCTTTCATATGCAAATTAGCTAAAATATGTAAATTAGGGAGGAATATATAAGGTTTGATAACTTTGTTGGTCACAGAAACTTTTGTTTTTAATAGTTCAGAACATGCATGTTTCTATCCGCTCTAATGCAATATTTACTTCAAAATTGAGCAGAAATATCAGATTTGACTACTGCCACTAGAGAATCAAGTTTGATGTCAAATTGTTCGAAAGCATGTTTCTATTCACTGTAATAAAACTAGGAGATTAAATTCTAAAACTTAAACCTCGGTCATATGTCACGTTTATATGCAAATTAGCTAAAATATGCTAATTAGGGGTAAAAATATGATTTTCCATACCTTTGCAACCATTGGCTGCAGAAACTTGATTTTTTTTTTCAAAATGTGCAGAACATGCAGGTTACTATTTGAGCTAATGTAACATCTGCTCCTGAAAATGACCAGAAGCACCACATCTGACCTACTGTATGACCATATGTATTTCAGAATTTTTGTGACTGCTGTACATGAAGAATTGATTTCGATCTCAAAAGGTATACTAACATTAAATACAGTCACTTTAATGAATAATTTTGGAAAAAAGTGTCACATGAGTTCTTGAACTTTGACACAGTTGGTCACATTGTATTTGTTTTTGTAATTTCTAAATGACTGATAGAACCCAATGTTTGTATATGAACAAATGTTTTTTGGTCTGTGTTATGTTTTTATTGACGCCAATGAAGAATTTATCACAAAATAGCAGAAACCCCTTTTCTAAAGTTATGTGATTAATATCAAGTTTTATGTGACAAATATACATCAGCATTGTGCATGTGACCCCATCACAGGAATTTAGCCAACTGTATACATGATAGCAACTTTGGTATGAAAAAAAAACTCTATTGATGGCAATTAAAGATAATTGTATGTATATCTGTCTCTTATACACATCTAGATGTGTATAAGAGACAGTATCAGTATTTCATACTTGTGAAGATTC
>NW_022693499.1:21165-26130 GCF_011630105.1 Anneissia japonica | reverse complement strand
GTTTTTGTAAAAGTATGAACATTTAAGGTTATTCTCGTATTGAGATTTCGGATATTCCAGACAATGGCTCCTTGATAGGAAAAACTTGGCATTTGAGAATTAATTATTCTAAACATTGATACAGTTTGGTGTTTAGATTATTCAAGTTTAAGTTTGTGATGCTTCTTAACTTGAATCATATCTCAAGACCTTTGTGATAAGTTTAGCAGCAATATTTTTGAATTTTATTTTTAGAATTTGATTGCATCATCCTCACACATTTTTCCTAAAGTATGTGTAGTCCAGAAAGAACTTTGTTTATTACATTATCGATTTGTTGATTCCATGTTAGATTTTTATCTATGATTACCCTTACAAAGATGAGTACTAGATGAGTACTAACATAAAAACAGTACTAAGTTAGATCATGGAGGAATTAGTTTACTACTTTTTGCGAAGTGAAAAAATGCGCAACCAATCATAGCTCAGAAAGCGAACTGACCCTTTCGATTCGCGCAAATAAATTCGCCTAGTGTAAAACAGGCTTAAAGGACTAAATACTGGCTTCATTAAGATTCATAGTGTCAACTTGAAACTCATCACTTAATAGAAAGAGTCAAGAAAATCAAGGAAATACTGTGAACCTAAAATATCAGGTAGGTTTTAAAAATGTGTACAGGGCAGCAATGCATTACGTTTTTAATGTATTTGAATCCACAAGCCATTACAAAGCTCACCGTAACACTCGCATAGTATCCCCCTCCACTACTTGAATAAGGTACAGTATTTGGGTCAGCCATCATTTTGGTATGGTAGAACTTGGGTTTACAGCCTGGAGTTATTGAAATCTTTAAATGATCCCAATGGTTAATGAAAAGGATGACTTTGATTTCTTTTGACTACCGAGTTATCAACATTTCAGTTGTAATACTGTATCCTGTATTAAATTGTGGCTTGATCAATATACATTTGTTCTTTACACAATTTCTTTGTGATTAATCAGATCACTAAGCTGCCTCCTTGTCATGAACTTGACATTCACCCGATAGGCACCTATACCTACCGTCATGAGTATTCAATAAATGCCTGTTGACTTGTTATTTTTTACTTTTATTACAATGTGAGACTGTGGTTTCAGCCTCTGGCTGCTTCTACATGTTATTTTGTGGATGAAATAAAACATACAGTACTTAACCACCACCACCATCACACCATCACCATCACACCATCATAATCATTTATTATTTAATATATTCAGACCAAGAATACTGAAGCCAAATATAAAACTCTAAGCATACAAAATGATAGAAATGTTCACAACTATATTTATTTATATTTTTTTTTTATATTATAGCAATGTCGGTATGTGCCAGCAGCAATGAAGTCTTAACCAATGGTACTGCCAAGGATATTCGTTACACTGTTCCAGTTTACCTTCTGTCAATTATTGCAATTATTGGGATTTTTGCAAATTTGATGGTAATTATTGTGTTTATCAAATGCAAAATTCATCGTAGATCATTCACATATCTCATGGTGCTTCAACAATCCTTTCTCGACATGATAGTATGTTTAATCTATCTATGTTTTTACAATTACTATCCTGCCCCTAACATAAATTTTGCTGTCTATTGCAAGTTTGGAACATTTTTCTTCTTCTTTTTATCTGCCTCAGCGTTAAACCTAGTCTTCATTTCAGTAGAGAGGTACATTGCAGTGGTGCATCCATTTAAGTACAGGATAAGAGTTAACCAGAAGAAGAACACTTTACCAAAGTTATGTATTCCACTTGTAGCTGCATTTCTAATAACATTTCAGTATGCATTCATACTTGAAGAAGACCCTGCACTTCCTGGAACATGTACCTTTTGTTACAAAAACGAAGGCATTAAGATACTGTCAGGTACATTTCTATTGCTGACAAATTGGGCAATTCCAATTTTCACTATGACATTCTGCTACTATCACGTGTACATCACACTGAAGAAACAAACTACTAAAAAGGACAAGGCACGCCAAAATTCTAAAAAGAATTTCATCATTACTATGGCCATTAACACACTGGTCTATTCCATCTGTATTACTCCCGTGATTTTGATGTATGTTGTTTATACGGTATGCAATTGTTTTGATATTACTAATACTGCTCACGAATCTGTCTTTTTGTTTGCTGCAATCAATAATATAATGAATCCGTTTGTTTACCTCTACAAACTCAAAGACTTTAAAGAAGCATTCTCTAAGACTTTCGGTTGTAAATGTTAGAGACTGTGTCCATACACACCAAGTGTCACACATTCAGAAAGAGACATGCGCATTTGGGATCTGTCTGAAGCTCTCACATTTCAGGACCAAAATCGCATGCATAAATGTAAAGCCTATATTATTAAAACATATGCTAAAATATCATGGTAACGTTATGTTACTACCATGCGTATACCAACTAGCTGCACTAACACTGTAGATATGTTGATTTATAGTGCTGTCGGACAACATCAAATGATGTGTAGGTACACGCTGTCAGCTCATGGGGTGGAAGAAAATCGTGTGGGTTCAAGGGAGAGGGGGGTGGGCCCTCCCTAAATTTTTCAAAATAAACAAAAATAATGGAGGGAACATAGGTAGATTCAAGGAGGAGGGGGTGGGCCCTCTTTCAATTTAAAAAAATAAACAATTGATTCTTCCCCTTACCCCATACTTTTCAATCTCATGCATGCAAATTCGTTTAACTGCTTGTGAGTGCCACTGGTGCACTATAAAAAGCAAGTTGGAGGAGAAGGGTGTGGAAGGGACATAGGAGGGAAGGGGGGGGGGGGGGGGGGTTGGGGGGGGGGGGGGCCCCCCCCCCCAAAAAAAAAAAAAAAAAAATTCTGGGCCTATTTTTCAGGACCCATAAGCTAAAATTTTTTTGTTACAATAGGTAAATTAGAAATTGGGAAAGCTGATTTCCTGACATCTGGGATAAAACATTTTCTGGGGGAGGACTCCGGACTCCCTTTCTTTTTGGGGTTCATCGATTCATGGAAAAAAGAATATCTATGCAACTACTCATTTTTTTGTTCTGTATGTATACACACATAATAGGCCTATTTACTGCAATAAGAATGAGAAAGTTTGCCTGACTGTTTTCAAGAGGGATTTTTTAAGGACATTAAAAGACATCTCAGAAGTCGGAAAAGCTCATTTCCAGCCATCTAGGAATCAAAATCTCTCTTTCTTTCTGTGGTTTTTAAAAAAAAAATTTTGACCCCCGCTAAATTTGAACCCACATCCTTCCCCGACTACTGTTTTAAATTGAAGAGTGAATGAAATTATTGAAATTTTGATTGCATGAATTATTTGTTTTCACATTAATCAAATCATTGTAATATTGTACGTTGTGATTTTTGAATGAATTTTGTATTTGTTGTTTATTTAGGAATTTGTAATAATGGTTAACTTTAAAGCTGAACTTAGTTTTTTGAATAGTAAATTATTAAATAGGGTTTCTAACTTATTAGTAAAAAGCAAATGAATTGTTGTTATTAGTTAATAAATTTAATTAAATTATGTAATTTGATTGAATGAATAAAAATTTTAATTATTCTTAAATTGTTCTATTGTATTTGGGATTATTTTTGAGGATTTTTTGTATACTGTATATTGTATGTTTAGAAAGTATATAAATAATTTAGAAAATAATTATTGAATTTATATTATAATGAATCGCTATCAGTTAGGTAAAATAATTGACCTGTAATTGGTTACAGTATTGAATGGTTTGTAAATCTTTTTGGAAATGCTAATTAACTTTAATTGAATTATTAACTGATAAATTGAATTTAATTAATGTTAATGATCATTAAATAGAATATTTTATGCTGTATCGTCTAATGAATTGCTTATAATATGTATTTTTGTTGCTGAATTTTTAATGAATTGCTTTTGAATATTTTTGTTTTCATTCTTATCGTGACACAAATTGCAGTGAAAGTTTTCTTCATTCTGTTAAATGCTTAATTAAAAAAAAAATATATATTAAGATTAACTTCTGGTAAAATTTTACAGGGTGGTGGGTGGGATAAAAATGAAAATAAAATTTTGTTTTTTTTCTCAATTTCCAATTATTCATGGCGGCATGGTGCGCTAACTTATCAAAAATTTAAGTTCATTTTTATTCCAAATCTTCATTTTTGGCAGACTTGTGAAAGAAGGTATCAAACTAAAGATATCGCTTTGTTGAGCTAAAGAACCTTCAATATTTACTAATGCTAAATTTTGTACAGGGTAGTCAAATCTTATTACTTTTTAATTAAAAAAATTATTAGAGAAATAAAATATGCCAATTATTGGACAAACAAAATAATACTTTTACTATACTCCTTTTCCGACTTAAAATTGGCTGGCACTCAATTAACGGTCAAAGTAGATTTTTCAATTTTTGTGTCAACTACCGACTTGCACGGATAGCAGACACTTTGCTATCATGTCTCTTGTAAGTTGTAAGAGAAAATCCAGAGCTATTAAACGATAAAAATGAACTGTCAAAGGATAATGCCATCCTTAGACCTGTCCTAAGGACAATAATCTGTTACTTGTACAGTTATTTATGTGAATTGGCCAATACAACACAGAAATGTGGATGGTATTTGTTTCCAAGCCTTTTTGCTTAAAAATACTAACCACTACTTTATTTATTCATACTCTAATTGTAACTCTCCGCAAAAACCAAATAAACAGTGACCTAGCGTCAGTGTGCCCTCGATGACACAGGCTCAGTTACAGTTGTTATGGTTGCTATTCTCAAGTCATAGCCATATAGAGTTGTTCAGAGTTTAATAAATCTACTTCTCTTCGCATTACATCGGTCTTTGTGTGATTGATTGATTTTATTCTGTCTCAGTACAGACAAAAATACAAAGTAAACAATGACATGACAAGGAATACAAGCAGTGGCGGTGCCAGTCGGGGGGGGGGGGGGGGGGCGGGGGCTTAAGCCCCCCCCTT
>NW_022693499.1:19372-20882 GCF_011630105.1 Anneissia japonica | reverse complement strand
GTTACAGTAGTGGATAAAAAATTTGCCCTTTTGCATGGTCATAGGGCATGATGTGGAAATACCAAAACCAAGTTACTGAAAATCTCATTTGACCTCTGTGACCTTTGACCTCAATTTTTATCTTTTTTATTAAAAAACATAAAATTGCCATATCTCTGTAACGCTTTGGTCTTTTGAAAAAATGTTGGTGCCAAATTGTTCAGAACACACACATTTATATTCACTCTAATACAACTTTTTAAAGTTGACTCCAAGTCAACTTTCGTAAGAGACGTAGCATTATGGACCAGAAATCGTAAGAAGCAGCCAATCAGATACGGGAATTATGACGTAGCCTTTATGACGTACTATGTTTTGACGTGGCTGAAACTGGTCAGATTGTTCTACAGTAGAAAAAATATAGGCCCTATGAAAATTCTGTGTTTCTTGCTTCTTTGAGTAGTCTACCAATACGCCACACATCCACGCAGTAGCCTATACAATTGTGTTTGTTATTATTATTATCATTACTATACTGAAATTGAATTCAAAAATAAACAAGGATTTGTTTCAATTACAATCGTATAATACCAAGCGAATTGTTTAGAAATAAATCGGTTGTCAACCATTCCTATTTCCAGTCCAATGGTTGTATGAATTTTGTTTGCAGACTTAAAATTGGCTGGCACTCAATTTAAGGTCATAGAAGATTTTTAAATTTTTGTGTCTACTAACCACTTGCACTTGCAGACACTTTGCTATCATGTCTCTTGTAAGTTGTAAGGGAAAATCCGGTTTGAATACTTTGAAAGTCATGAGCTATTAAACGATAAAAATGAACCGTCAAAGGATAATGCCATCCTTAGACCTGTCCTAAGGACAACAATCTGTTACTTGTACAGTTATTTATGTGAATTGGCCAATACAACACAGAAATGTGGATGGTATTTTTTTCCAAGCCTTTTTGCTTAAAAATACTAAGCACTACTCTATTATTCATACTCTAATTGTAACTCTCCGCAAAACCAAATGAACAGTGACCTAGCGCCAGTGCGCCCTCGAAGATGCAGGCTTAGTTATAGTTGTTATGGATGCTATTCTTAAGTCATAGCTGTATAGAGTTGTTCAGAGTTTAATAAATCTACTTCTCTTCGCATTACATCGGTCTACATGTGATTGATTGATTGATTGATTTTATTCCGTATCAGTACATACAAACATACAAAGTAAACAATGACAGGGAATACAAGGACATGATACTTAAGATGACCCAAGAAAGGTAAAGCAGAAACTTTAATTCCGTTAAGTTTAAAATTGTTAATATTTATAATAATTAAAATGTTACCATTAAACAGCTAATATATAATATAGAGATTTATACTGCGCCTTTTGCCAAGGAATAAAAGGAGATGGCGATGTTGTCATTATTACCCCTGGGAGAGTTGATTGGCCGAGTGGTTAGTCAGGGCACCATAACATTCAGCTCTAATATCGGCGCTGGTTCGAACGGCTCACTCGCCAATGGTTCTGG
>NW_022693499.1:16263-19163 GCF_011630105.1 Anneissia japonica | reverse complement strand
TGGGTGGAGAGAGGCAAATGTAAGTAAAGTGCCTTGCCTAAGGACAAAAGCAATATGATGAGCGCCGGTCTCGAACTCCCAATCTCATATCAGAATTCCAACACCTTACACGCCAAATACATTTTGTCATCAGCTTATAATAAATTCTACAATTGACACTAACATCAATCTCAACTACCTCTGCTGGCTTTTCAAGGTCAGGTTTAAACAGTGGCGTAACTAGGTTGTGAGGGGCCCAGGTTCAAGAGTACAGTCGGGGCCCTTGACGCATGCAAATTGACTGACCATGTCAACTAAGATGTGTACCCCCGATGGGTTAGTTTAGTATCGGAGGTTCCTCCGATTTTTTTTTGTTGATAAATCATTCACTTAGAAACAAATGCATGAGTAAAATTCAAAAATATAAATCAGATTATTGTTATCAGTTGAAAACAAATATAAACACGATCCCAAACGTTTGCTGGATGGATAAAATGAATAAACTTATATGGCATAGGGAAAAACCACAAACACTCATCCAAATCTTGATTGTGAGAATTTTAGCGATTATTTTAGTAATAGACGAACATAAGTTTCTAACTAAATTAAATAAGGAAAACCAGAATGTATTCACACACTAAATTTTATGTATCTGGCGATAAAAGAATCTGGTATTGTTATCTGAAAATATTAACCTTGATGTTTATAATTTCAATACTAGAATTGAATCACGCTATAATACAAAATCTCTGTGTTCCATATAAATCATTAATGAATGGTATGGTTCCAAACGATTGGAAAGTTTCAATGACTACCCCATGTACACAGGTAACAGCAACAAACAAATCCTTGCAATTACAAACCAAACTCAGTGGTATGCCACATTGTTAAAGTTGTTGAAAAGCTGTCCACTTTTTAGCTTGTAAAAAGGTTTACACGCTTCCAATTTTAACAACGCGTACACTGTTTTCACAATAAATTTAGCCTCTGATAATCATTGCACCCATAATATTGATTGGTTACTGAGATGGTTACAAAATGTACAAACAATATTGCTTTTTTTTAATCGGTTTTGTTCTGGACAAGCACCGCACTTGGGAACAGAGCACAAGTAAACAGACAAAATTCATGACAGTCATTCGTAATTGTTGTTTTCTTTCCACTAACTTTGAAAAGTAGGGTTTAACTATGGAAGATTGGTTAAAAGTGGGAGGGGGACAATTGATATGATGTGCCCTTCTACTTGCGGGTGGTGTCCCCTGTCCCCCATTGATCGACGCCCATCAAGTCCAAGACGAAATTATTACTTATTTCAATGAAAATGATCTTATAAATGTTTATTGATATACTTTTAGGAAGTACCACTCGACTGTTACAGGCCTTCATCAGGGGCGGATCCAAAGATATCCGAAAAAAGTGTGTGGGGGGGGGGGGGGTTTATCGAGAGACAACATTACACTATGGTGAGAAATTTTTGTTTTCTAAACGGCGGAAATAAACTCTTAGACGTTTTGGGCGATCAATCATTTTTCTCTCTCTTTTTTTTTTTTTAAATTTCCCTCTAAGTCCGCCCCTGTTCGCCATGTTATAGGTGATTGGCTAGAATCTGGCGAAATGATAGCCACGTGCTTTATAGACATTGCAAACTCTTTTGACACAATAAATCATACAATACTACTAGAAAAAAATTGAAAACTATGAATGTCAAGGAAACGTTTATGTTGGGTTTGATCATGTATATAGATCTCCCTCTCATATCTCAATACCCCTACTACCATTTTCTCTATTATTATTATTATTATTATTATTATAAACATATCCTAGCTCCAGTAGTACACCCTAATTAGAAATAGGCCTATGTAGGCCTAGGTCTAGGCTAACCTTGCCCTCTATGGTGGGGGGCGTGCGATAAATGTTGTTCCCCAAATTGGGCCTTAAGAACATTTGTGAACTTGGGCATAAAAAATTTATAATAAATATGAAAGCATAATTTTATCCAACCAAACACACTTTATTTCTGTAGAAAACAACATATTCCACATAATATGTAACATTCATGAGCATAGGATTTTATTTAGTGACATTTATATGGGGTTTATTGGTAAAAAAAATACCCTTTTTATGATACTAAATTGCAATTTTGGGGCACATGACCATTGACATAGGTCAAAAGGTCAAACAATTTGTTATTTTTCAGAAGCCCAAAATATTTTACCCAACAATCAAACCACCATTTGCAGAAAGTTTGTCTATAATGTATTGTGCGTTTTTCCTAAATCTATTAAAAACCCCTAAATTAGCCAAGTTATACCTAGGGTAGATCACTTGGGACTTTAAAGGGTTTAGTTTATTTTATTTGTTTTTTTTATGGCTCTAATGTGTCACAAGGTAATTAGTAGACATTATTTTTATGAATGTTATAGTTTGCACAAAATATATAAGCGGCCTATGATTATGATTACCGGGATATATTAATATCACTTTTTATGATGATTATTTCAATGGCAGAAATGGAGGAAAAAAAAATTATATTCAAATTGAAGTCTGAGAATTCTTTTTTTCGGCCAAATAGGTGTCATAATCATAAATTTTCTTACCTCAGCCCCATCCATGTTGGGGAAAATCCCTTCCTGGGCCCCCTCTATTTCAAAATCCTAGATCCGCCAATGTACGTATATTGAAAATGTAGTGTGGAAATGTTTGATTGCACTCTTGAAATTTGCTATTTTGTAATTTTAGTCTTATTTTGTAGAGTTTGATTGCATCGTCCCCATACAACATTACAATAATTAAAATGAGGTACAATTATTTACTTGTATATCATTGATTGCATGTTTTGGGGCAAGATATAATTACTGTCTCTTATACACATCTAGATGTTTATAAGAGACAGACAGAGCACAAGTAAACAGACAAAATTC
>NW_022693499.1:0-14527 GCF_011630105.1 Anneissia japonica | reverse complement strand
CTTATACACATCTGGGGGGGAGAGGGTATAGGAGGGGAGGAGAGAAGGGTATGAGAGGGGAGGTGTGAAGGGTGGGTGGGAGCCACCCACCAAATAAAAAAAAAATTCTGGACCCATTTTTCAGGACCCGTAAGCTGAAATTTTTTTTGTTACACAGGGAAAATTAGAAGTCGAGAAAGATCATTTCCTGCCATCGGAAATAAAAAATTTTCTGGGAGAAGACCCCCGACCCCCTTTCTTTTTGAGGTTCATCGATTCATGGAAAAAAGAATACCTATGCAACTACTCAATTTTTTGTTCTGTATATACACACATAATAGGCCTATTTACTGTAATAAGAATGAGATAGTTTGCCTGAGCATTTTCAAGAGGGAGAAAACCTTGAATTTTTAAGAACTTAAGTCATTAAAAGACATCTCAGAAGTTGTAAAAACTCATTTCCTGCCATCTAGGAATTTTAAAAAACATTTTGACCCCCCACCCCACATCCGCCCTGACTACTGTTTAAATTGAAGAGTGAATTAAATTATTGAAATTTTGATTGCATGAATTATTTGTTTACCACATTAATCAAATCATTGTAATATTGCACATTGTGATTTTTGAATGAATTTTGTATTTGTTGTTTATTTAAGAATTTGTAATAATGGTTAACTTTAAAGATGAACTTATTTGAATAGTAAATTATTAAATAGGGTTTCTAACTTACTAGTAAAAAGCAAATGAATTGTTGTTATTAGTTAATAAATTTAATTAAATTATGTAATTTGATTGAATTAATAAATTGTAATTATTCTTAAATTTTTCTATCGTAATTGGGATTATTTTTGAGGATTTTTTTGTATGTTGTATATGTTTAAAAAGTATATAAATAATTTAAAAAATAATGATTGAATTTATATTAGAATGAATCGCTATTAAATTTACTTTTGCAGTTATTGTAGAATAATTGATCTGTAATTGGTTATTGAATGCTTAGTAAATCTTTTTGGAATTGCTAACTAACTATAGTTGAATTACACAGATTATAAAAGGCTGCAGTCTGAGACTAACTTATAGTTGAATTAGTAACTGATAAATTTAATTTTATAAATATTAATGTAATTGATCATTAAATGGAATATTTTACGCTTTATCGTCTAATGAATTGCTTATAATATGTATTTTTGTTGCTGAATTTTTAATTGAATGAATGTAATGGAATTTTTAATGAATAGCCTTAAAAAATAAAATAATGTAAGCTATTCTTATATTCAACATCAAAATGAAATAATTTCAAAATTGCTGATTTCTTTCATTCTGTCAAATGCTTAATTCAAAAAAATATATATTAAGATTTACTTCTGGTAAAATTTTACAGGGTGGTGGGAGGGATAAAAATAAAAATAAAATTATGTTTTTTTTTTTTTTTTTCTCAATTTCCAATTATTCGCGGCAAAAACTCATTAAAAATTAAGTTTATTTTTATTCCAAATCTTCATTTTTGGCGGGTTTGCGAAAAAAGGTATCAAAAAAAGTATCGCCTAAGTATTCTGAAACAGATTTATAGCTTTTTGAACTAAAGAACTTTCAATATTTACAATGCTAAATTTTGTACAGTGCAGTCAAACCTTATTACCTTTCAATTAAAAAAATATTAGAGAAAAAAAATATGCCAATTATTGAATCTTATTACCTTTCAAATGAAAAAATATTAGAGAAAAAAAATATGCCAATTATTGGACAAACAAAATAATACTTTTACTATACTCCTTTGCAGACTTAAAATTGGCTGGCACTCAATTTAAGGTCAAAGTAGATTTTTAAATTTTTGTGTCTACTACCCACTTGCACGGATAGCAGACACTTTGCTATCATGTCTCTTGTAAGTTGTAAGAGCAAATCCGGTTTGAATACTTTGAAAGTCATGAGCTATTAAACGATAAAAATGAACCGTCAAAGGATAATGCCATCCTTAAAACTGTCCTAATGACAACAATCTGTTACTTGTACAGTTATTTATGTGAATTGGCCAATACAACACAGAAATGTGGATGGTATTTGTTTCCAAGCCTTTATGCTTAAAAATACTAACCACTACTCTATTATTCATTCTCTAATTGTAACTCTCCGCAAAAACCAAATAAACAGTGACCTAGCGCCAGTGTGCCCTCGATGACGCAGGCTTAGTTACAGTTGTTATGGTTGCTATTCTCAAGTCATAGCCGTATAGAGTTGTTCAGAGTTTAATAAATCTACTTTTCTTTGCATTACATCGGTCTATGTGTGATTGATTGATTGATTTTATTCTGTATCAGTACAGACAAAAATACAAAGTAAACAATGACATGACAAGGAATACAAGCAGTGGGGTTGCCAGTCGGGGGGGGGGGGGCAGGAGGCTTAAGCCCTCCCATTGGTTTGGTCAAGCCCCCCCATCAGCCAAAGCTCGTCGGGCAGTCGGACCAAAAGAAAACAAAGAATAGGCCTAGTTTTCCCATCCCAGCCATTTCTGGCCATCTAGAATTCCCCAATTTTTAAAAAAATCTTGTTTTGGGAGGAGGGGATATCCCCCTCCCATACCCACCCCCGGCTCAGGCCTTATTTTTATCTTTTTATTAAAAAACATAAAATTGCCATATCTCTGTAACGCTTCGGTCTTTTGAAAAAATTTTGGTGCCAAATTGTTCAGAACACACACATTTATATTTACTCTAATACAACTTTTTAAGGTTGACTCCAAGTCAACTTTCAATGAGAAGAGTAGTAAAAATGAAAATAACAAATTTTATCACAAACCAACAGCAGGAGCGAGGAGTGTTTTATATCTATTTTGTCAATTAGGGCTAAAGTTTACCACCAATCCAACTTTCCCGCGTACCGATTTTTTTTTGTCCTAATCTTTCTCTCAAAATAGATTGGGTGACAAGCACCTTGAGGCCGTGGCCAATTAATTCAGTTTCCCAGAATTAAAATTTGGAGTATGAACCATGAATGTTCAGGGAATGTTCGAAGCATCATTATTTTGTGAAACAAAATGAATTTTACAAACATCAAATAGGCCTTTTGTATTTTAATAATGTAGGCCCAACCTCTTTACAATAATCCATGTTGAGTTAATGTTAGACGTTTTGCTAACATTTACAGTGCAGCTCATAATATAAAGAGGTAGAGGCCTACATTCGTGCGAAAACCCTGGGTAACAAGGGCGGATTAGTGGAAAACGCAGCCAATCATAAGTGAATAAAAATTCAGCCGTAAGCGGCTGAAAATTGCTTGTTTATCTACGGCCTAACACGATCAACGCAAACGTCGTTGACGTCGGCATAATTTCAACTTTGCGTAAGAGTCGTAAGAAACATATGAAACGTAAGAAATTCTGACCTTTACGTCAAAATGTGTGTGTATATATATATATATATATCTGTCTCTTATACACATCTATATTTACAATGCTAAATTTTGTACAGTGCATTCAAACCTTATTACCTTTCAATTAAAAAAATATTAGAGAAAAAAAATATGCCAATTATTAAAGGCATGAGAAAAACCCAGAAATAGCAAGAGGAATAATGCAATGAATAATATTAATTGAAACATAGATTAGGTAGTAGTGCTTTATCAAAATCATGATGTCAGGCACAGCAAAATTTTTTATTTTCTTTACTTATTCTGTCTTTATACTGAAATAACACTTTCAGTGACTAAAACATTTTATTTTATTCCTTTTAGCCAGAACAACAATAAAATCAATAAAGAAAGAGGAGGGCTGAGGAGTGGAAAAAGCAGTACAATAACTATTATCACCGGATATGATGTGCCCCTCCGACTCCAAATTCAATATTATTAACTAATATAAATATTAATTTTTATCAAAAATATATAAATATTAAAATAAAAAAAATATTAAAAATATTAAAAAGACCAAACATACAGTTGGAGGAAAAGTAATTAACAATCCCATGAACGAATTTGTCTAAAATAATGTTTTCCCTTTAAAAGTACCCCACCTGTCACAAACAAATGAATCTTTAATATCAATAGGTAAATTATTCCATATTCTCATGAAATTGCCTGGAATGCTGTACAGAATCTGTATTAGCCCGCAAATGGATAAAAAAGAGTTTATTGACACGATAACTATTGATTTCAATGTTATTAAGAACAACAGAATCATGTACACAGTTATAAAAAAGTCTACAAACAAACAGTACTGTAAAATATTTCATATTAATAGCTTCGGTTGTACAGAGTTCAAGAGCCTAAAGGCAGTTGCTATATGTAACTCCTGTCTTTTTTGATGCAAGATGAATCTGGTAGCGCGACGCTGAATCAATTCAATTTTGTTTATGTTCTCCTTCCTATAGGGATGCCATACATTACAACAATATTGAATGTGAGTCAACACTATAGTGATGAATATAGTTTAAGAAGTACAGGCGTAGCACAGTTCCTAGCAACAGAACGCATGAATCCAAGCATTTTATAGCATTTAGAAGACACTTTATCAACTTGTTTAGACCAAGATAGATTGTGAGAAATTAATTGTGACACCAAGGAAATCAAGATGTTCGACATTTGTCAGAATCTGTCCATTCATTGTATATGCTGGAACTGCAGGTGAGCGCTGACGAGATATTGACATTACACAACACTTAGCAGAATTCAATGACAACAAATTTGATGATGACCAACTTTCAAGACTATCAATGTCCTGTTGTAGGGTTACAATGTCGGAGGGCGATCGAATGGTCATTGAAAAGAATGTGTCATCTGCGTATTGGTAAGGTTTATTATTTACATGCAGTTGAAGGTCATTTAAATAGACAGTAAACGGTCCAAGACATGATCCTTGTGGTATACCAGATAGTACAGTTGTCCAAGGTGAACATTTACCCTGGAATACCACTCGCTGCTTCCTGCCGCTAACAAAAGATTTCAACCATTTTAGCACATTGCCACTGATTCCATATTTATGCTCCAGTTTAGCCCACAGGATTCTGTGTGAAATTGAGTCGAATGCACAAGACTAATCAAATGACAACATTTATGCGAGATGCATCTCTATCGAGTGCGAGAGTCCAAGAGGTAGTTGTCTCGGAGAGTAGCGTAGAACAAGATTTTCCTGCAGTAAATCCATGTTGCTTATCGTAGAAGAGACCAAATTCATTTAGATTGGCGTTTAGATCTTTGGTTACCAAACCCTCCAATAACTTACAGAAAAGTGATGTTAGAGCGACTGGTCTATAATTCTTTAACGACAACTTATCATCCTTTTTAGATATAGGAACAATTTTAGTGTGCTTCCAAGAAAAAGTACACCACTACATTGACTGTAGTTATATAGATCAGCTAGAATTGGGCACACGCTATAAGCGCATAATCTGAACATCATACCTGTAACCCCGTCAGGACCAGCAGAGCTGTGGGTGGGTAATTTCATAAGTTTATACAATATTCGATCAGGTTAGACAACTTTGGAACATTAAGACATGGAGACGTGATATAATCTGTGCCGCCGTCGCAATTAGTATGGTAAGACGCAAACGAGTTAAATGATTCAGCAATTCTTGTAGGGTCGTTACATAATGAGCCATTGATGTTAAAACATAAATTACCTGCACAAATTTTCTTACATTTGATGTACGACCAAAACTTTTTTTAATTATCCGATTTGTTCATAAGGATGTTCAATGAATTGCTGTACGAATGTTCAATGGAATATTTCACTTTATTTCATATAAGTTTATACTTATTCCAATCCTCAGCTTTTCCAGTTCTCTTTAAAACGTTTAAATAGTTTTAGGCGAACAAGCTTCTTGTCACCATCTGTAACCCATGGTTTCGATCGTTTCCGTCTGGTTCTACGTGGAATACATATTGATGCAATCCGTGAACTTGGAATAAAATTTTTTCTAAGTCTCTTCAACAGAGCCAGAAAATATAGAAAATAATGGTTCAGTCTTAACAAAGAAAAGAAAACAATCGAAATAATAAATATATATATATATATTGTTACTAGTTTTTGTAAAAGTATGAACATTTAAGGTTATTCTCGTATTGAGATTTCAGATATTCCAGACAATGGCTCCCTCATAGGAAAAACTTGGCATTTGAGAATTAATTATTTTAAACATTGATACAGTTTGGTGTTTAGAGTATTCCAGTTTAAGTTTGTGATGCTTCTGAACTTGAATCATATCTCAAGACCTTTGTGATAAGCTTAGCAACACTATTTTTAAATTTTATTTTTAGAATTTGATTGCATCTTCCCCACACATTTTTCCTAAAGTATGTGTAGTCCAGAAAGAACTTTGTTTATTACATTATCAATTTGTTGATTCCATGTTAGATTTTTATCTATGATTACCCTTACAAAGATGAGTACTAGATGAGTACTAACATAAAAACAGTACTAAGTTAGATCATGGAGGAATTAGTTTTCTACTTTCTGCGAAGTGAAATAATGCGCAACCAATCATAGCTCAGAAAGCGAACTGACCCTTTCGATTCACGCAAATAAATTCGCCTAGTGTCAAACAGGCTTGAAGTACTAAATAAGTACTCGTATAAAAACAGTTTCCTCCCAAATGCTGGCTTCATTAAGATTCATAGTGTCAACTTGAAATTCATCATTTAATAGAAAGAGTCAAGAAAATCAAGGAAATACTGTGAACCTAAAATATCAGGTAGGTTTTAAAAATGTGTACAGGACAGCAATGCATTACGTTTTTAATGTATTTGAATCCACAAGCCATTACAAAGCTCACCGTAACACTCGTATAGTATTAACCACCACCACCATCACACCATCACCATCACACTATCACCATCATAATCATTTATTATTTAATATATTCAGACCAAGAATATTGAAGCCAAATATAAAACTCTAAGCATACAAAATGATAGAAATGTTCACAACTATATTTATTTATATTTTTTTTAAATATTATAGCAATGTCGGTATGTGCCAGCAGCAATGAAGTTTCAACCAATGGTACTGCCAAGTATATTCGTTACACTGTTCCAATTTACCTTCTGTCAATTATTGCAATTATTGGGATTTTTGCAAATTTGATGGTAATTATTGTGTTTATCAAATGCAAAATTCATCGTAGATCATTCACATATCTCATGGTACTTCAACAATCCTTTCTCGACATGATAGTATGTTTAATCTATCTATGTTTTTACAACTACTATCCTGCCCCTAACATAAATTTTGCTGTCTATTGCAAGTTTGGAACATTTTTCTTCTTCTTTTTATCTGCCTCAGCGTTAAACCTAGTCTTCATTTCTGTTGAGAGGTACATTGCAGTGGTGCATCCGTTGAAGTACTGGATAAGAGATAACCAGAAAAGGAAAACTTTACCAAAGTTATGTATTCCACTCGTAGCTGCATTTCTAATAACATTTCAGTATGCGTTCATACTTGAAGAAGACCCTGCACTTCCTGGAACATGCACCTTTTGTTACAAAAACGAAGGCATTAAGATACTGTCAGGTACATTTATATTGCTGACAAATTGGGCAATTCCAATTTTCACTATGACATTCTGCTACTATCATGTGTATATCACACTGAAGAAGAAACAACCTAAAATTCGCAAAGAATTAACAATGCAAGCACATACAAAGGGTGCTGGTGATGAATCAGCTGTTGAGATAAATATTTCACCATCGCAAGCCAATCGGAAAGACAAGGCACATGATGCTCAACGAAATTTCATCATTACTATGTCCATTAACACACTGGTCTATTCCATCTGTATTACTCCCGTGATTTTGATGTATGTTGTTTATACGGTATGCAATTGTTTTGATATTACTAATACTGCTCACGAATCTGTCTTTTTGATTGCTGCAATCAACAATATAATGAATCCGTTTGTTTACCTCTACAAACTCAAAGACTTTAAAGAAGCATTCTCTAAGACTTTCTGTCGTAAATGTTAGAGACTGTGTTACCTATCCATACACACCAAGTGTCACGCATTCGGAAAGAGACATGCGCATTTGGGATATGTCTCACGCTCTCACACTTCAGGACCAAAATCGCATGCATAAATGTAAAGCCTATATTATTAAAACATATGCTAAAATATCATGGTAACGTTATGTTACCAACATGTGTATACCAACTAGCTGCACTAACACTTTAGATATGTTGATTTATAGTGCTGTCGGACAACATCAAATGATGTGTAGGTACACGCTGTCAGCTCATTGGGTGGAAGAAAATTGTGTGGGTTCAAGGGAGAGGGGGGTGGGCCCTCCCTAAATTTTTCAAAATAAACAAAAATAATGGAGGGAACATAGGTAGATTCAAGGAGGAGGGGGTAGGCCCTCTTTCAATTAAAAAAAACAAACAATTGATTCTTCTCCTTATCCCATACTTTTCAATCTCATGCCTGCAAATTCGTTCAACTGCTTGTGAGTGCCACTGGTGCACTATAAAAAGCAAGTTGGAGGAGAAGGGTATGGAAGGGACATAGGAGGGGAGGTGGGAGGGGATGTGGGAGGGGAGGTTTGAAGGGTGGGAGCCACCCACCAAAAAAACAAAATTCTGGGCCTATTTTTCAGGACCCATAAGCTAAAATTTTTTTGTTACAATAGGTAAATTAGAAATTGGGAAAGCTGATTTCCTGACATCTGGAATAAAAAATTTTCTGGGGGAGGACTCCAGACTCCCTTTCTTTTTGGGGTTCATCGATTCATGGAAAAAAGAATATCTATGCAACTACTCATTTTTTCTGTTCTGTATGTATACACACATAATAGGCCTATTTACTGTAATAAGAATGAGAAAGTTTGCCTGACTGTTTTCAAGAGGGATTTTTTAGGGACATTAAAAGACATCTCAGAAGTCGGAAAAGCTCATTTCCAGCTATCTAGGAATCAAAATCTCTCTTTCTTTCTGTGGTTTTTTTAAAAAACATTTTGACCCCTGCTAAATTTGAACCCACATAATCCCCTGACTACTGTTTAAATTAAAGAGTGAATGAAATTATTGAAATTTTGATTGCATGAATTATTTGTTTTCACATTAATCAAATCATTGTAATATTGTACATTGTGATTTTTGAATGAATTTTGTATTTGTTGTTTATTTAAGAATTTGTAATAATGGTTAACTTCAAAGCTGAACTTAGTTTTTTGAATAGTAAATTATTAAATAGGGTTTCTAACTTACTAGTAAAAAGCAAATGAATTGTTATTAGTTAATAAATTGTTCTATTGTAATTGGGATTATTTTTGAGGATTTTTTGTATAATGTATATTGTATGTTTAGAAAGTATATAAATAATTTAGAAAATAATTATTGAATTTATATTATAATGAATCGCTATCAGTTAGGTAAAATAATTGACCTGTAATTAGTTACAGTATTGAATGGTTTGTAAATCTTTTTGGAAATGCTAATTAACTATTTGAATTATTAACTGATAAATTGAATTTAATTAATGTTAATGATCATTAAAAAGAATATTTTACGCTGTATCGTCTAATGAATTGCTTATAATATGTATTTTTGTTGCTGAAGTTTTAATGAATTGCTTTTTAATATTTTTGTTTTCATTCTTATCGTGACACAAATTGCAGTGAAAGTTTGCTTCATTCTGTTAAATGCTTAATTAAAAAAAATATATATACATTAAGATTAACTTCTGGTAAAATTTTACAGGGTGGTGGGTGGGATAAAAATAAAAATATAATTTTTTTTCTCAATTTCCAATTATTCATGGCAACAGGTGCGCTAACTTATAAAAAATTTAAGTTTATTTTATTCCAAATTTCCATTTTTGGCGGACTTGTGAAAGAAGGTATCAAAAAAAGTATCAAACTAAAGATATCGCTTTGTGGAGCTAAAGAACCTTCAATATTTATTAATGCTAAATTTTGTACAGGGTAGTCAAATGTTATTACCTTTTAATTAAAAAAAATATTAGAGAAATAAAATATGCCAATTATTAGACAAACAAAATAATACTTTTACTATACTCCTTTGCAGACTTAAAATTGGCTGGCACTCAATTTACGATCAAAGTAGATAGCAGACACTTTGCTATCATGTCTCTTGTAAGTTGTAAGAGAAAATCCAGAGCTATTAAACGATAAAAATAAACTGTCAAAGGATAATGCTATCCTTAGACCTGTTCTAAGGACAACAATCTGTTACTTGTACAGTTATTTATGTGAATTGGCCAATACAACACAGAAATGTGGATGGTATTTGTTTCCAAGCCTTTATGCTTAAAAATACTAACCACTACTCTATTTATTCATACTCTAATTGTAACTCTCCGCAAAAACCAAATAAACAGTGACCTAGCGCCAGTGTGCCCTCGATGACACAGGCTTAGTTACAGTTGTTATGGTTGCTATTCTCAAGTCATAGCCATATCGAATTGTTCAGAGTTTAATAAATCTACTTCTCTTCGCATTACATCGTTCTATGTGTGATTGATTTTATTCTGTATCAGTACAGACAAAAATACAAAGTAAACAATGACATGACAAGGAATACAAGCAGTGGCGGTGCCAGTCGGGGGGGAGGGAGGGGGCTTAAGCCCTCCCATTGGTTTGGTCAAGCCCCCCCCACCCATCAGCCAAAGCTCGTCGGGCAGTCGGACCAAAAGAAAACAAAAAATAGGCCTAGATTTTTAAATTTTTGTGTCTACTACCCACTTGCACGGATAGCAGACACTTTGCTATCATGTCTCTTGTAAGTCTTCTCTATTATTATTATTATTATTATAAACATATCCTAGCTCCAGTAGTCCACCCTAATTAGAAATAGGCCTAGGTCTAGGCTAACCTGCCCTCTTTGGTGGGGGGGGGGTGGCGTGCGATAAAGGTTGTTCCCCAAATTGGGCCTCAAGAACATTTGTGAACTTGGGCATAAAAAATTCATAATAAATATGAAAGCATAATTTTATCCAACCAAACACATTTTATTTTTGTAGAAAACAACATATTCCACATAATATGTAACATTCATGAGCATAGGATTTTATTTAGTGACATTTATATGGGGTTTATTGGTAAAAAAAATCCCCTTTTTATGATACTAAATTGCAATTTTGGGGCACATGACCATTAACATAGGTCAAAAGGTCAAACATTATGTTATTTTTCAGAAGCCCAAAATATTTTACCCAACAATCAAACCACCATTTGCAGAAAGTTAGTCTATAATGTATTGTGCGTTTTTCTTAAATCTATTAAAAACCCCTAAATTAGCCAAGTTATACCTTAGGGTAGATCACTTGGGACTTCAAAGGGCTTAGATTATTTTATTTGTTTTTTATGGCTCTAATGTGTCACTAGCTAATTAGTAGACATTATTTTTATGAATGTTATAGTTTGCACAAAATATATAAGCGGCCTATGATTATGATTACCGGGATATATTAATATCACTTTTTATGATGATTATTTCAATGGCAGAAATGGAGGAAAAAAAAATATATTCAAATTGAATGCTTTTTTTCAGCCAAATAGAGAT
This sequence comes from Anneissia japonica, assembly GCF_011630105.1. NCBI lineage: Eukaryota > Metazoa > Echinodermata > Crinoidea > Comatulida > Comatulidae > Anneissia > Anneissia japonica. The sequence goes on along the minus strand of NW_022693499.1, from coordinate 3,036 downwards.
GTCATAATCATAAATTTTCTTACCTCAGCCCCAACCATGCTGGGGAAAATCCCTTCCTGGGCCCCCTCTATTTCAAAATCCTAGATCCGCCAATGTACGTATATTGAAAATGTAGTGTGGAAATGTTTGATTGCACTCTTGAAATTTGCTATTTTGTAATTTTAGTCTTATTTTGTAGAGTTTGATTGCATCGTCCCCATACAACATTACAATAATTAAAATGAGGTACAATTATTTACTTGTATATCATTGATTGCATGTTTTGGGGCAAGATATAATTACTTTCCCTCAGGTAGTAAGTCCAGGAAGAACTCTGTTTATTACATTATCAATTTGTTTATTCCATGTTAGATTTTTATCTATGATTACCCCTACAAAGATGAGTACTAGATGAGTACTAACATAAAAACAGTACGAACTGAAAGCGTCAGTTAATGTGCATGCACATTCACATTTCTATCGGAGTTCTTCGTTTCAGTGAAATCAGCTAAAACTATTTCTAATTTTTGCGAAGCAAGAAAATGCGCAACCAGAGCTCAGGAAACAAACCTACGCTTAGATTGGCGCAAATAAATTTGCCCAGTGGAAAGCCGGCTTGATGTACTAGATAAGTACTCGCATAAAATCAGAGGAAATCAAGGAAATACTGCTAACCTAAAATATCAGTTAAGTTTTAAAAATGTATACAGGGAAGTAATGCGTTACGTTTTTAATTTAAGCTCACTGTAACACTCATCTTGTGTCCCCTTTCACCCGCTATTTGGGTCAAGCAATCTTTTGGGTGTGGTTGAACTTGAGTTTACAGTCTGCATTTATTGAAATTATGAAATGATGATCCCAATGGCTTGTGTAAAGGATGAATTTGATTTCTTTTGACTATTGAATTAATTTTTTTCTTCATACACACAAAACAACCAATTGTACAAAAACCAAATTCAACATTTCAGTTGCAATACTGTATCCTGTATGAAACATGATTGTATACATTTGTTCTTTACACAATTTCTTTCTGATTATTCAGACCACTTTTCGGACTAAGCTCATAGTCCCTTATATCTACCATCATGAGAGTGTTAAATAATGCTTTTTGAGTTGTTATTTTTTACTTTTATTATATTTTAAGACTGTGGTTTCAGTCTCTGGCTGTTTGTAGATGTCATTTTGTGGATGAAATAAAACATACAATACTTGAAATTAATCATCATCACCACCATCACCACCACCACCATCGTAATCATCATTTATTATTTTATTTTATTATATTCAGACCAAGAATACTGAAGTTAAATATGAAACTCTAAGCATATAAAATGATAGAAATGTTCACAACTATTTTTATTTATCAAAAGGTCCACTGATTAATCTCAGATAAGATAGTATAATACGTACTCCCAGTAATGAAATGCACGCCATCGTGTCGGGATTCAATATTTTGACATTAATTATGTCATTATCAGGAATGAAAATTATCCATATTTGCAAGCTAATATGCACAAGTACCAAATGTGTTTGACCAATTAAAACATTACCCCTAGTAGGTGACATAGCTATGAATAAACTAAAGATCAAAGTATTCTTACCCTACTGATCAAAGCAACCTACAAAAACTAAGAAAGCTCCTTTGAAGATTTCAGCCCATCGTTAAGCAATGGGTGTAACCAACGTATAGCAAACTCTTCTTTAAACATTAGTAATGACCAATTTTGCAAACTGTCAATAATGTTAGTATTAAAAAATATTAAACCTAATTTGTTACTTACATTACAGGCTACATTATCATTTCCAAATATACATTGTAAACCTAAAACATATTGGAATGCCTCACAATTTTGTATATGATCATTTATAACACTATCAGATCATGAAATCGTATATTTTTATTTATATTTTTTATATTATAGACAATGTCGATATGTGTCAGCAGCAACGTTTCAACCAATGGCACTGCCGATTATTTTGGATACTCTGTTCCAATTTACTTTATGATAATTATTGCAATTATTGGGATTTCTGCAAATTTAACGGTGATTATTGTGTTTATCAACTGTAAGATTCATCGTAGATCATTCAATTATCTCCTGGTGCTTCAACAATCCTTTCTCGATATGCTGGTATTTTGCTTCTATCTATGTGCTTTCTATTATCCAGTCCCTAAAAGAAATATCGTCTACTGCAAGTTTGGAACACTTCTCTTCTTTTGTTTATCTGCCTCAACGCTAAACCTAGTCTTTATTTCTATTGAGAGGTACATCGCAGTGGTGCATCCATTTAAGCACAGGATAAGAGTTAACGAGAAGAAGAACACTTTACCAAAGTTATGTATTCCACTCGCAGCTGCATTTCTAATAACACTTCAGTATGCGTTCATACTTGAAGAAGATCCTGCAGTTCCTGGAGCATGTACCTTTTGTTACAAAAACGAAGGCTTTCAGATGCTGTCAGGTACAATTCTATTGCTGGCAAATTGGGTAATTCCAGTTAGCACTATGACATTCTGCTACTATCATGTGTATATCACACTGAAGAAACAAGCTAAAATTCGCGCAGAACTAACAATGCAAGCACATACAAAGGGTGCTGGTGATGAATCAGCTGTTGAGATAAATATTTCACCATCGCAAGCCAATCGGAAAGACAAGGCACATGATGCTCAACGAAATTTCATCATTACTATGTCCGTTAACACACTGGTCTATTTCACCTGTGTTACTCCTGGGATCTTGTTTTATGTTATTTACACAATATGCGAATGTTTTGATGTTATTAATCATTTTTTTCGCAACTATGTCTTTTTGATTTTGTATATCAACAATGCAGCTAATCCGATTGTTTACGCCATCATATTTAAAGACTTTAAAGAAGGATTCTCAAAGACTCTGTCATCAGTGTTAGAGACTGTGTTACCTATCTGTACCACGGGTGCACAAAAAGGAAATTTATGAAACTATTGATTGTAGCCCATTGTTACAAATTCACAAGTCAAAAAGGAAATAATAGAATAACCTAGGGCTTGAGTAAAAAAAAAAGGGAGGGAAA
>NW_022693498.1:0-1214 GCF_011630105.1 Anneissia japonica | reverse complement strand
GCATGCGATGACAGAATCGCAGAGACAATATTTATTTTCGAATAACGCAATTTTTTATTATTAGAGGTTGTAAATAAAATAACGTTTGTCAAGATATATTTGAAATATCAGATTATTTACAAAGTTTGAAATAAAATCAAGTTCAACGATACTTTTTAGTCTTCTTCGATTATTTAGCTTCGAATCTAACGTTTCCTTTTTCGTAACTTCGTTCGGGACCGATGACGTAGACAGCCAGTACCGATGACGTCTTGTATTTGCTTCGATAGAGAACAAAGTTGGAAATAATTTCAGCACCAGTTATGCATGGCGGTCAGCGTGACTATGCAGTCGCCTGTCTCTTATACACAAACAGGGGAAAACAATCGCACAAGGAAATGTAGATCTGGTCCGCGTACGAAGAGATGGCGTTTTGCGCTCGACCATCCAACACAAACGGAAGAGCAGATGCTGAAAAAGTTCATTAACAAGATCGAAATCGACCCGGATGGAAACAGAGAAACTCAACATAACCGATCCTGCGCCGGGATCGAATATATTCGTTATACATACGAGCAATGGTATAGCGGAACGTTGAACGTGAAGGGATGGCTTATCAGTTGCCGTCGTAGACGCCTTGGTGGAATCAAATCGATATTGCCGAGGGCCTTCTGGGAGCCCTGCAGAGGAACAGACACGGAAAACGAACGTTACTGCCTTCAGAATGCGAGATTTTCCACACTTTATAACCCACCAGGTAGACACGACAATAATGATGCGGAACAAAATAATTACGACCGATACTATACTCTGAGGGGCGGGACGCTTCGTGATACAAAAAAATAGTCTCGATGACATCACAACCGGGACAGATGAAGTGATGATGCAACACCTTTTTTTAAAAAAGGAAAGTTTCACACAAAGTTCGAATTCATTTCCTCGTCAGACGTGCAACAGTACCTGTCAGCTATAATGGATTACGCCCAGCTTTTTTCCACTATCGCTTTGCTATTCGTATTGAACATTCTCTTGGCAGCAATAACCAAACGGACGGTTTCCGAGATGAATGGCGCCATGATAAAGCGTATGATGTTTATGATTGCCTTCGTCTTTTTTCTCGAAGTTTTCAGATCTGCCGTCGTAAATTTCTTGAAAGTGTCGTCGAAAGTATTGAAAATCTCATCGAACAGTGAGACAGACCTTCAGCTTCAGGTGGATATCGTTATGTTGATCAT
>NW_022693497.1:0-821 GCF_011630105.1 Anneissia japonica | reverse complement strand
GGTTTAGCAGAAAAAGTTTTGATCAGCGCTGAAATCTATAAAGGTATATACAAGGCGCGAATTTCATCTTCAAACAAACGAACGCGCTCACAAAGATTTAAGGCATGACGGTCGTGATGGATTTGAGATTGGTTCTTCTTTGATGACTGTAGTGGACAGGTCCTGAACGCTGGGGTTGTAAGGTAAGTGCTGCGCCGCCATTTCTTTTTGGTCGGAATAAACTATCGTCTGCTTCGCCGTGTGTTGTTGTGCATGCGTTGTTTGTTCTGTTTCCTCTGAAATTGGCAATCCTTGTTTTTTAAGTTGTTTTCTTTCCTTCGCCCTTCTGTTCTGAAACCATATCTTAACCTTAAAAAATAATAATATCAATCAATAATTAATCAATCAATCATATTACAATAAAGCGGCTCCTGAGAGTCTAAAGCACGTGTGTCATTACTTCAATTGAATTTTGCGTCAAATATCAAAACCGGTCACGTGAGTGAATATTGTGTGACAAGTTAACCACGTGAATGAATAGTGTCTGACATACCGTATATACTAAAATCATGGTAAAATGATAACAGGGTCTCGCAATAACAACTGTCAAATAAATAATGTATGTACCAAAATAATGTATAAAATTTCATGATCGTATCTTTGGTGAAGATAAACGATCCTCCACGTCACAGATGATTAAAGACTATCTGCATCACTGAAAGCCTGTCGGCAACAGTGTGTAGCGATTGTATGGAAACCAAGCTATATATGACGACCTAAAATCTATCCCCTCGACAATCAATCGCGTTGGCTGCGTCTTACTTATCTTACGTTTTCCCAAC
>NW_022693496.1:0-1133 GCF_011630105.1 Anneissia japonica | reverse complement strand
TGTGTTTTCAATACTGTATCATCTGACACAATAACAACAATTAACAATAAAAATAATAAAAACAACAATAATATTCTTCCTTGGCCTTAGGATATCTGCTTGATTCATTATTGGCATTGGCAGCGGCTTGTTTGCTGACTGCCGATCATGTCTGTGACTACTGTAAGTCACACCCTGTCCCAAGAGACATTTTAAATAAATTTGAAAAATAAAAAAATTCATCATTTTCATGGAACTAAAGTCTGTCCTGCATGGTAGCCTATCATACTGTACTTTGCAAAATCATCATTATGAATACGGTGGCAGCTGGGCAAGAAGAACAACTACAACAAAATAATAACAATTTAAATAATAATATGAAGAATAATAAAAATAGTACAATATTAGCAGTAATAATAATTCTATTTTGATAAAGTTAAGTCTTCAGAAATTTGCGCAATGTGATCTGATTACAATTTACAGCAGATTATGTAGAAAGTTTATTATGTCTCTACTGTATGTACCGTAAATGAAAGTTTCCCTAAACTTTAGTGCACTGGAGGACATGGCTGCTGTGAAGAAATAGCATTGATACAAACCAGACCTTTTATTTCTCTTTCATTTTCACTGGAAACATTTTGAATGACATGAAAATTGAGTTCATTACACAGTAGGCCTATTTTTTACAGCTAATAATGTGGATTCGTCCTATATATAAAAATTATCATAAATAAAACAACTTTTGTAAAAACTGCTTATTTGGCCTTAGCAGAAATTTTATATACTTTTGGTTTTTTCTTTCTTTATTTTTTTTTTTTTTTTTATTATTTTTTAAAACATTTGGGAATTGTTTTCTCAAAGGCAACACAGACAGTTACCAAAGTTTCAGCTCCTAAACAGAACAAACAAATTGTGTGTTACGGACTTTTAACAACTGAAAGGTTTGGGGAAATTTTATTCATTAATAAACAAACAAGCAAGTACCTACATGTGCTCCCCGGTGGTAAAATCTTGCACTTTATACACTCCAGTGTTTAGTAGGATTGGGAAATGGCTTGTCTAGGCCTTGCCCTTTGTTATCGCGATTTATTATTATTACATGTTTAGATTTATGAAAATACACAAAAGTCAAAACATTGCATTATTATTTGCTA
>NW_022693495.1:0-1166 GCF_011630105.1 Anneissia japonica | reverse complement strand
TTCCAAAAGTTTGTGTGTACTATATAATCAGTGACTTTCATGTAATATTTTGTTGCTGTACATTTTAAAAAGTTGATGTGATTTTAAGCTTAAATCCAAACCTTCCCTGACAAAGGCTCAAGGTTAGTCATTTGACAGTATGATGTTATTTTAGTTCTGTACAATCCTTCTATAATAATGAACCATGAAAATTTCAACAAATATAATTCCATTCTTCTAGTTAAGAGTGGCATCACCTACAAAGCTTACATCTTGGGGTAGAGCTTGACACATGTAAATTGGAAGCACGGCTTACCCTAGATAAGTTGAAACGCTACACAGTTGAGATTAAGAAACTTCTTTCTGTAGATGAAATAACACTTAACGAATTGCAGTCATTAATTGGGAAGTTACAATTTTCGACCTGTGTTATTAAACCTGGTCGTGCCTTTTTGTGTAGGTTATACCGCCTCACTGCAGGAAAGACATCCCCATTCAGTCGTGTAAAACTCACACAGGGTACAAAAGCCGACCTTAAGACCTGGCTTAATTTTTTGTTCCAATACAACGGAACAACCCTCATAAAAATGCCCAATAGATTAGACTCGGATTGTTTACACTTCTACTACGACGCCGGTCGGTTATGGGGCAACCTTCAATAATCAATGGATACAAGGTACCTGGCCATCTTTATGGAAATCCTTTGACATCATGATTCTTGAGTTGTATCCTATATTTATCATGCTCTCAATATTTGCAAAACAGTTAGCAAACACTCATATTGTTTTTCACAGTGATAACATAGATAAGGTTTATATTCTAAATAAGAAAACCTCAAGCAATGACAGTGTTATGCATATCGTTCGCCCCATAGTGCTTGTTCCGCTTATTAACAATATAAACCTCACGCACAGTGGATATTAGCGCAAGCTGTACCACATGTCACGTACCTGTCTCTTATACACATCTAGATGTGTATAAGAGACAGGCTACTAAAAGAGAGCAACATGCAGCCGCATCCTCTACAAATTCCGGCACACCTGCTACCAGAGAACTTCGTTCCTTTGAACAGACACTTACCTGGGGATCGTTAGCAAAAGACACTGCTAAGTCTTACATCAACAATGGACACATTTTCGTCACTTTCTACGACGACATAACCTACCGTTACGTATGCCATCAACCCA
>NW_022693494.1:0-909 GCF_011630105.1 Anneissia japonica | reverse complement strand
TCGTGCTTACACCTTGTTTATTTGCGCCTTATAAATTGACCTATTATTATTATTATTATTATTATTATTAAATTATTATAAAATATAGATTTTTTTTTTCATTTTCTAACGAACACTACAAGTTCTTTTTTTAATTGAGCAACCAAATGTCGATTGACGTCTCTATAAGTGCGTCTGTAAAGTTTCCTTGAAACCCACCCTCGAGCATGCTGAAAAATCGCCTGCATTCGTGAATTCTGTATTTAGGCATATGGGGGAGGTAGGCACTCTTAATAAAGCGACGTTCTAGTTCTCTTTATGCTGACCACGATAATGTATAGTAAGTGTAACTGATTGGCTTGCAGTAAACCTTAAAACTAGCATAATATAAAAAAATTTAAACTCTAATTTAACGAAAACAATAAGATACTTATTAGGCCACTTTTTTAAATAAAGTTGTCTGAAGGTTAAGTACCAATACAGAATTTACTGTACGGTACACTGTAGTTAATGTGTTATAGGTTGTAAAAACTGTACTGAGTAAAAAGAAAATATTTTGAATAAAAAAATCTTTTGCTTGACATTAGGAATCAATCATTTTGTGAAACAAAATGGTAGGCTATGTCAAGTGTTATATTCAACAGTGGCAGATTCAATGGGAAACCCAGTTAGCACTGGACCCCATCCCATTTTTTTTTTCAAAATTATAAAAAAAAATGGAGAAAACAGACAAAATTGTATTCAACTCTTAATCTGAGAGTGCCATTTCCGGCCATCTAGATGTGCCATAATCATAATTTTCCAACAGTTGTGGGGCTGAGGCGGGTGGACATTTTATTTACGCAAGACTCTAGTTCGACTTTCTTGGACCCGCCACAGTTGGAGTATCCTTTCTGAGCTACATACAAGGGTATAATTTTTATCCATCGA
>NW_022693493.1:1046-5178 GCF_011630105.1 Anneissia japonica | reverse complement strand
TTTTTTTGGTTTTTTTAAAATAATTACTAAAGCAGGACACAGGATCACACTGTCTGAGTTTTTTGTTCTTATCAACACAATATAATATTGCATGGCCTATAATTGTTATAACAAATCTGATTGGGACATATGTGTTTCAATTATCTACTCATTCACAACTTATTATTTACCATCAAAATACACGTACAGAAAAATAAAATTTAACAAAATAAGTAATCATAATTCATTATAATTATGTTGTTCAAGAGAAAAATTTTGGCTCATTAGTGGACATTGCATGACCACTAGATTAAGCTATGCTCAGCACATTTTATCCAGGATTGTTAAAACTACAAAATGGTGATTCCATGATTTTAAAATAAAAATTTTAATTCCTCATTAATATTGCTCATTTTGTATATAAATAAGTTATTATCTTACGATTAAACAATTTTAATGAGAAAACATTCTCGCTTTAATTTTGAGACAGTTAAATGATAACTTCTTACATTCATTTTCATAAATAATATGGTGAGCCGTACTAGTCTTAACAGTAATCAAACAATAAGACAACGGTAGCACTTTATAGACTAATTGGAATATGTATTACACGCTTTTGTGTACACAGTACAGTACACAGTACACAGAAATTCATTTTCATACATCCTAGAGTAAAATGTTGATATATCTTTTTATCAGTTACAGTACTCATTATAAACTAATAATCTATTAAATCATTTAAAATGAGACATTCAAAAATTGTATTGAATTGTTAATGTATTTGATTATAAAACATATAAAAATAAAAAATATATAAAAGTGAGTTTTCTGCTTATATCGGACACTGGTCTTTACACCTGAGAAGCTAACAATCTAACCAAATCCTGCTAGTAATAGGTCACATATATTACAGTCTTCTAAAATCTTATTCCTCCACACTATGTATACTAACAAAATAAAAGAAAAACCAAAACCAGAAACAGATAAAATCATTTTAAAGTATAAACAATTTTTTGCCTGATGGAGAAGACATTAAAATCAATGATTATAAATATTTTTTCTGATAATAAAAAAAAACAACTTAGGATTAATAATGTGTAGGCTATTAATAGTCAATAATAATGCTAGTACTTTTCACCAAAATTTCAATTCATTTAATGAAGTGGTTTATTTCTTTTGAATTAATTAGTGGTGTTCATAAATATTTTATTGTATGTATTTTAAATTTATTGTTTTTTAATACATGCACAGTATTTTAAATGTATAAATATATAAAATGAATTAAATTAACTATAAACAGGAAAGCTCCGAATTTAATTGCATTAGTGATAGTGCTGTATTTGGCTGTGAATGTGTTTTCTTTGCTCAAGTTGCTGTGTAGAGCCAAACAGAAAGGCTGTAGTAAATATAGTTTTCCCTCTAATTAAAGATACCTTCAAATTAAATACCTCATTCTCTGCAGCTTTAAATGAACACTTATTTTATTTCTTTTTCGTAATGGTTTTCCAATTAATTCTCAATTAATTCTAATTAAAGACCAAAAGTGCTAAAGACCATGAAAACCCCGGTCTCCTACTGTAAGTGGTCTTTAGTTAAAGAGATGCATGTGCTGGTTTAAAATTATTTGGGATTATAATCATATATTTTTGTACTAATTATGGTTTTCTTTTTCTTAACAGTTAAGGAGCATACAGGCATACGCGGTAAGTTGTTACAAATCTAGACACTTAAATATTACTAAATACTATAATACAATAATTATTTAAATACATATGCACATGTTCAGATAACGAAATAACTTAGCAATTTATCAGGACAAAAAATATGCATGTACTGGTTTTAAATTATTGGGAATTATAATCATATATTTTTGTGCTAATTATGGTTTTCTTTTTCTTAATTAACAGTTAATGAGGATACAGGCGCCGGTAAGTTGTTACAAATCTAGACACTTAAATATTACTAAATACTCTTACAATAATTATTCAAAATACATATGGACATGTGCAGGTAACGAAATAACTTAGCAATTTATCAGGACTAGAAATATGCATCTGTACTAGTTTTAAATTATTGGGAATTATAATCATATATTTTTGTGCTAATTATGTTTTTCTTTTTCTTAATTAACAGTTAATGAGGATACAAGCTCCGGTAAGTTGTTACAAATCTAGAAACTTAAATATTACTAAATACTATTACAATAATTATTCAAAATACATATGGACATGTGCAGATAACGAAATAACAAGCAATTTATTAGGACAAAAAATATTGTCGTCTTGCCTAAAGCACTTGGTTGGACAGCAAGTTTCTTTTTATTTTATTTATTAGTTTTTAAAATTTAAGTTTCCACTGTCCACCATATCTCACCAATACATGATGCCTTCAAAAATAGTATTTTGGACTTCTCCCTCAACAACCTTTTTGGGCAGTAAGGCTTGGGTTTCTTTTCTCTTTCTTTATTCAATTTATTACGACTCAAAAAAGAACATCACAAAACATCAAAAACAACAAACAACAGTTTCCACAAACATAATGTCCATACTAAGGGGAATTGCCCTGGACGAAAAACATCAAATAACATCAAATATACACATACAATTCTCATATAAATGCACAATTTCCAGCAAACACCTGTATATTTATTTATTATATTTAATTAAAAAAACTGTATCCGAACACAATTACTTTCGACGATATCAGTGCGTAATTGCGAGACGAGATGGATACTGATTAGATATATAATCAGTTAAATTTACAGGAATTTGCTGGAATTTAGCTTTTGTGAATGTAATGTAACAAGATTCTTGCTTTTCCTACGCGATTTAAGTGATTGGTTTTAGTCGCCTCCAATGACATTTCTTTAGCATTTAAATCATAACCAAAAATCATCCGTGTAGGACGGCGTTGAATTTTGTCTAGTTTATATATTTAACCTTGTGGGGGGACCATACAAGGTTACTGCGGACGAGCGATGTATTAAGAAATTTTAATGTACGAGTATCACTCAAGTTGAAGCAATTTCTAAAAATAAAACCCATCATCCGATTTGTTTTGAATGTTATTTTGTCTATATGATCAGGGAACAGTAATTTCACTGTTTCCTGATATGATTGTCGGAAGTCAATTGGTCACTTAAGTGGATACCAAGGTCCTTAAATGTGGACAGCTTTTTAACACTAGTATAACAAATAATGTAGTCAAAATTTCTTTGGTTTAGTGGTAGAAATAGGGGTGGCGTCTGGACTTGTATGACGGGGGTGCCAAAGTCCCCGCTGCCAAGGGTCAGATTTCAACGTCGAAAGCAAAATGGGTGTGGGTTAAAATGTTTCGAAAATGGTATGGTCCAGGGGGCGAAGTCCCTAAAATGGGGTTTTTCTCCCGACGGGGGGACCTGGGCCTCCGCTGTCACCATGTCTGGGTAGAAATGAGCATCTAGAGGAATATGCGGCCATCGATTTGCATTTCGTAACTATTCTAGTTTCCAGAGATTGCTCCACTCGCTAAGTTTATTAAACCATGGAAGAATTAGTTAGCAAAGTGTCATCACCATGTGCACATTTTATGTAAACTTTCAACAAGTGAAATTTTACTTAAGATTATTTTGAGATTATTTTAACAACCAATTTGTATCATTTGTCACATCTGCTGAATAATATTTGAGGATTGGTCAAAATCGTCTTCTTTTGCTGCATTTCCCCGATGGGGACAATCTACTACTCGTACTCGACTCAACTGCTCAATATTTTGTTCTAAACGCCTGTGCAGGCATCCCTCCAGCGTTTTCGATCTTCTCCACTGGGAAGTGAGTCAGGAATAAATGGGCCACCTTTGGAGATAACTCCAAGAGATATCGACGAATGTAATAATCATATTCTAAACAAATAGGGGGTCTTATGCACACGACATACATATTTTTGATTTATTAAATCATGTTCGTTTTATGTGCGGATCGTCAGTAACACCCAAATTTACTACTGCAATGAAGCTACTAAATGTATGAATGAACACAATTTTAAATACGCGGAAAGAACATTGATGAGCATTCAGAAACTCATGAAAATGGATGTGGCTCTGTTTTTAGCCAGCTAGATGCAGTATCAAGACCATAAAAAGCAGAAAAAAGTAGGAATATCGAAGAGGAAAAGGG
>NW_022693493.1:0-1025 GCF_011630105.1 Anneissia japonica | reverse complement strand
TCTTATAAGCGGCTAGCCTTATACGCAAGTATACGATATATAATTTACTCTGGACCCCCTGCTTGGACCTCTTGTCAGGATCGTCGGGGAAAAAATCAAATCTCAAGCGAATTCAAGCTTGCCTTACAAGATTAAATGCTGTTTAGTGCGAGCAGTTTACCGTATGTACAAGGTGTTGTATACTATTGGGATCGTATGGGTTGCAGTGGTAGCGCCAGCTCTTCCCCGACATGGAGCTGTACCTTCGACGGGGACTCTTAACTTGCATGGTTTTCTATCAATTTTTTTTTTCAAATAAAGAATCCCATAATTAAACACAAAATTTTATTATTGTTTAATTTTTTTTTCACTGATCGGGTGCAGGTGGACCTCTTGTCGTGAAGCTTGAACCAACTCGTCGGAGAATTCCTAGCGCCGCCTCTGTTGGCAGCCCATGGTCCCTGGCCCCAAGCCTAAGTACTCGCTGCGCTAGCACACCATAATGAAAATATACCTATTAAGTTTATTTTTCTCCGGTACATCACAGCTGAGATACACTTAGGCCCTATGTATACAAATATACATTGTCAACCTTAGCTCACCAATATATATTGCCTTGAGAAATGTATGTTATATATATTATATGATGAAATACTAGACCTATGTTAAAATTTTCAGTTCAAGAAGAAACAGTCTGAGCGAAAAATCAATAAAGAGAAAATTAAGGTAATTATTTAATTATGGAAGTTCCTCGGGTAAAATTGCACCTCGGGTATAAGCATACCTTTTCTACACCAATTTTACATAAACAGCCTTGAATCAAGTAAAAAACCAATAGCATGATTTTTTACAATATTTTAGAAAAATTACCCAACATTGGCTTTAAATTAGGCATACAGTCTTGAATAATTTAATTGAAAAGAGAATCTATATTAGCCCATTTTCAAAAAAAAAAAAAAAATGGCCCAATTTCGTGTTTCAGGGAGTTGGGCTTATATCAGAGGAACTATGGTATTCCTAATAAAATATAGATCCATATGCTGAGT
>NW_022693492.1:0-541 GCF_011630105.1 Anneissia japonica | reverse complement strand
GTACTCGAAATATAGCGGAAAGTCAAAAATTTGCACTAAGTGCTCAACTCGGCGAGATAAGCACGTTTGTGCAAAAAGTGACAATGTTGAAAAGTTGAGTCAAAAATGTAATTTTTTTTTGTTAGGTTAGGGTTAGGGTTATGGTTAAGGTTAGTGTTAGGGTTAGAGTTAGGTTTAGATTTAGGGTTAGGCAAAGTGAGATAGGCTTAAACAAACACTATTCCATTGAAAGTTTGAAGTTTTTCGGAAAAGTACTCGTAATATGGCGGAAAGTCAAAAATTTGCACTAAGTGCTCAACTCGGCGATTTGTGCAAAAAGTGACAATGTTGAAAAGTTGAGTCAAAAATGTAATTTTTTTTGTTAGGTTAGGGTTAGGGTTAGGGTTAAGGTTAGTGTTAGGGTTAGAGTTAGGGTTATTGTTAGGGTTAGAGTTAGAGTTAGGGTTAGGGTTAGGTAAAGTGAGATAGGCTGAAAGAAAGACTATTCCATTGAAAGTTTGAAGTTTTTCGGAAAAGTACTCGAAATATAGCGGAAAGTCAA
>NW_022693491.1:0-1079 GCF_011630105.1 Anneissia japonica | reverse complement strand
AATGTTCCTAATAGGGGTGTGCCCTATTAAGAGGATACAAACCAAAAATGTCAAATTGTCCCCTCAGGTTTTGGCATGTTATACAATGATTATTCTTTATAATTCTACAGTATTTCAATTGATGTAAGAATGAGTTTCAGTTGAATTACAACTATTTTATAACAGTAGAATGACTTAAATTAGGGTGTGAAGACCAACTGTATGGTATAGACTAGAATTCTATTTATTTTCTTATTGTATGACTACTCTAGTTGTTTTGATACAATAAAGAAAGTGTCATGGAAAAGTCTCCCCTGAATAGGTCTAAGTTTCCCAAAAGATTGGTTCTGCTGTAATTATAATAATAATTATTTATTCATTAATTTATTAATTCAATTGTTTATTTATCTATTCAACCATATACAGAGCAAATATAAAAATACTGTAAGAAAGGATTTTGTATGTAATACAATATTGTATGACAAGGGAAAATAATGTTCTCCGCCTCAAAATACTTTGTGTCTCTAGATATATAGAGCAACACAATTGTTGATTATGAATAATTATTTGGATTTTACTTTTACTTCTCTTTTATTATAAATAATTGCATTTTATTTATTTATTTATTCACAGTATAAAAACAACAAAACAGGTAGCCTGTAGGCTGAAATCGAATTGTTTAGAAAGTAAAATGAAACAATCCAATTGCAATAACTAAAAAAGGATATATATATATATATATATATATATATAATCAAAAATTTATTAATTATTTGTAGATCATGAATTGTGATATACTGGACGATTTTCTTTATGTGCAATCATTTATTTATTTATTCTGATAATTCAATAATAGTTTAAAAAGAGTAAACCTATTCAAAATATGTCAGGTTGTAGGCGACCTCGTCCTTGTTGAGACGTGTCTTTTCCCCCTTCTCCGTATCCAAAAGGTGGCTTAAGGAGTCTATTTGGATACGGAGAAGGGGGGAAAAGACACGTCTCAACAAGGACGAGGGCGAATACAAACTGAATAAAATCTACGACCAACTCATTAAGCCCTCATCGGCGTATTCTTCAAATAACAACAAGAAAAGTATGAG
>NW_022693490.1:0-603 GCF_011630105.1 Anneissia japonica | reverse complement strand
AATTGGAGGGAGAACTGTAATTCAAAATTGAACAAGAAATTAAGCAATAAAAAAATATTTAAATAGATTTGGTTTTAAATAAAATCACAATAAAATAATGGACAGGTTAAAAAATCATTTTTCATTTTCATTTTGTCTTTATTCTCTTTTACTTTTTTGAATATTTCTTCTACATGATTGTCTATATGTATTAAACATGTGTCTTTATTTTGTTGTAATTTTGTAGCATTGTGGATAACAGCTTTGAGACCACCTTCTAATTCGTTTATGAAGTGTTGGGCAGATTTTTCCAAGGTGGCTGAAGTTTTTTTAAATGTTTGGAATGCGTCTGAAATGTTGATTGATTTATGTTTTCCATCCCATGCATTGTGGTCCACAATTGTACAGTTCACACAGATTGGAGTTTTACAATCTGTGCAGTAGAACTCCAAAGGTTTACTGTGATGTGAACACAGAGGTGGATGTAACAAAGTTATCTGAGAGGGGCTTATTGATTGCACTTCCTCAATTAAATGCATCTTGTGATTTGCAAAGAGTGTATAATTTGTATGATGATCGCTACAAGTAGAGCACAAGTACTGTTTGCAATCCTGGCAGTAGTAT
>NW_022693489.1:0-3428 GCF_011630105.1 Anneissia japonica | reverse complement strand
CTAGGTCTACTAGTAAAGTACTAGTAATTAGTTTAAGGATTTCTTACATTCTAGCCTAGTAGAAGTTTGTAAATAAATAAAAACTTGAATTATCTTGATTTTTGTTTTTGGCAACTGATGTAGCTTATTGAACAATATATAATTTATGTTTTTTAGTTACAGAAATAATAAATTCCAACGTCGGTCCCGGTCGCCATTTTTTATGTTTGTATTCACCACATCATCGACGGATATGCTTTTGTGATATGGATAATAGATTAGATTATTGAAAAGAAAGTTCAATGTTTATGAGTACCGTATTATTTAGGGACCGACTTCGGATTCAAGTATGTTATGAAATACAGATTTCATATTCCTTTTATTTTTTTAGATTAGAGTCGCCCTCGAAATCGAGACCATGCATTGTTAACCACCTTCAAGTAGTCTCTCTATTACAGGATTACTTTGTTAAAAGATTGATTGGAGATTTTAGATGGTAGGCCTACTTCTTACTAAAAAACATTTTGAGAATAGAGCGTTTATTTCAATATAAAACATTATTGTGCATAGATTTTTTAATATTTAGTGGTAAAACTGGTGGCGGGGAACGTCTCCCCGTGCCCCCTTCTGGTTCCGCGACTGATGAGCTATGTGCTTGTAAGTGTAGTCGGAAGGTTTATTTATTTTTTTATTTATTTTTTTTTAAATGGAAACACCTGCATTTATTTTTATTCTCTCACTTTTTATGGAGTCTTCTAACCGTGTTTTTATTTGAGGATTGTTGAGAAGGGGTTTTGACTTGGCATTTATTTGAGGGACTCGTTTATTTGAGGCGTTTATTTATTGCTTTGGTTTAAAATGGATACGATACGATATCCTACATATGTTATACATAAATATACGCCTCCTAATTTCACTGTTAATGTGACACTGCAACACATAATTACTAGAAAAAAATTTAATTCTAATGAAGTAGATTAATAACGGAATGTGTTGAGAATGATGTAACTTCCATTATTTTGTTCACAGTAATTAAAGGAGACATTAATTAGAGGAAAATTAAATGTGCCTGGGCGTTTTTTCGAGGGAGGGGTTTGTATGAGGGTGGGCTTCGGGTTGTATATGTAAGGTAAATTTGGAGGTAAATTGAAATTTATCTAAATGTTATGACATGTTTTACCGTTATGCTTCTAATCAGATGTCACACTAACCTGTTTCAATTATCTTCTAATCACGATCATCATCATCGTTATTTTATCGTCGTTATGGTCATTGGATAATAATGCCATTGAAATGTTATTCTTAAATTCTCATGAATTTTATAGGCATTAAAAACATATTTGGAGCACCCCTTTTATAAAACAATTCAAATTAATTATTGTTTCATCACCATTGAACGATCTAAACCTAAATATAGAAATTTATATAGCACTTTTTTTGCCAATGGATACAAAAGTGCTTGGATATGTGGACTGGGAACTTGATCAGTAATCAAGATAGCAGAATAAAAAATACTTACATTTACAAAGTATTATTTATATTGCTTATCGATTGTTAATATTAGGTTTTTATTAATTTAGCAGAAAAAATATTTAGTAATACACATTGAATAAAAAAAATTATATAAAATTATTACATTCAAAAAAGATACACAAAATTTCGCATTAAAATTAATATTTACAATAATTGCCCATCAAAAGCTCCTAGATAAGCTGTCACTGTCATCGTCAGGATGATATTAAGTTTCGTAGCCTACATGTTATCAGAAAAACAATGTAGAATGCCTTCTTTTTTCGAATTAATCCTCATAATAAAGCTGAAACAAACTAAGCATTACTGTATATTAAAGGATCTAATTAATATTCATCACGCTGGCCGGCACCCCATTGTGCAACTGCTCTTTCTGCCTGCCTGTGAAGTCAACCGTTCAATGCTGTATTGTGGCTTATTCCCATCCCATTAGTTGCACTGGTGTGTGTAGATAATGCACATTTAAACAAAATAAATATCATATCCCTTACTCTTATCCGAAGAGTGCACTGCGTCCTTTAACGTGCACATGGGCCATAAATGCATACAGGACCAACGGTTTGAACGTCTCATCCAAAAGATGGTGCTTATAGGAGGTGCAGCGATAGGAATTGAACCTGGGACCTACAGATCTCCATACACAGTTCAGCGCGCACACACAGTGGCTACCACCGAATTAGCCAAGCTGCTCTACATTTTCTTTTTCTTAACAATGATGTGTTTATCGTATATATGCGATAATTTAATTGCTAATTAATTTTTAATTGCGAATTTTAATTGAGAATGTCATTTCATTGAGTTAAATTGCGAATTTTATAAGCCTTGCTACAACCGTGTTCAGAATAAATTTCATTCCATTGAGTTAAAAAGTTCAGTGCCCAGTGCAGAAATTGTATTACTATTAATTTTCCTAAAATATATATATTTTGGCTGAGTATCACTTGATGCGTTATTATTATTAGTCGGACTAAAAATTGAAGAATGATCAGTTATCCCACTAAATAAGATGCCAGGTGTTAATATTTTATTAAGTATGTTTGTAAAGATATTATCGATAATATAATTATATTAAATAAATTTTGCTGTTGGACTAAGTAAGTGGGATTTCATTAAATCCAAATGAAAATCACCACAAATTTAGGTTGGATTAGTTTTTTTTAAATTAGTTCAGTACATTTAGAAATATAGTCCAGGAATTGGTAAACTGGACTCTCAGGAGCTTGATAGGTAATTCCTACAATATTGCTTTTTGGTTTGTTTTATATTTCAATAAACATTGATTCATATGCAGTACTACATGGTAAATTTTGATCACTTCTTATCCAAAGAGTAAATTCATTACCGGTACAATAAAATATGATTTCCAGCACTCCATAACAATACCAACACAACCTTAATTGTATTTAGATTAGAATGCCATGTCACGACCGTCTCAGTGTTGCTTTTATTTTTAAATTTCCAAACCCACCCCCGCGCTCAATGCTTCATACCGAGTGAGACCCCTGGGGCGGAGTGAGACCCCAGGGGCGGATGTATCCTACATCCGCCCCTGAATGTAATGGTATGTTCAAAGTAAACAATGAAGACACAAGCATATCTTTATAAACGTTTATTTACGATAATACTTCACTTCGGCCTTTGCTATAGACATACCGAACTACGGGAATACTTTAGAGGTATAACGTGGGAACGGGCATGAAAAGCGCACGGCTAAGCGTCGTTCTGGAATAAGCGCCGTACTGAAGCCTCTAAAAACGATAAGTACCGATTTGCTTATTCGATGATTTACGATATGTGCACGTTAATGATCGCAAAATATACTGTACACTCGGGAAGAATAATATGGGTAATGGTAATAATGATGATTTTGAAGATTATAATGATAATGACAACAATAATTATAATTAATATAATGTAAA
>NW_022693488.1:0-921 GCF_011630105.1 Anneissia japonica | reverse complement strand
CCAGCTAGGCCTAGTTTAGGGAGGGCCTATGGTAGGTAGGACTTAACTCAGCCTGCTTTAGGCCTGCAGTAGTTTATCTTCTTTCTGTCAGCCTTTGGTGTACGTCCTATCTACACTTTATAAAGGGGGGTACTAGCTGTTTTTGTTGTAAATATTATACTAACATTTAATAACATACAAGAAGGTCACAGTACATCCCATAAATCCGTAGGATTTCATAGGCCTACCGTAGTAAACATAGAAAGAGCAATAAAAGTAAAACTCGAGCGTCACGACATTGCGAAGTGTCTGCTCTTGTTCCTCGTATCGAACTCGAGTCGAGTCAATCCGAGATGGCCCGAGTGAAGTTTCATGCAAATGTTTCGTACGGAAAAAAAAATCGCTGACGGGTGTGATAGGAATGGATGTTTGAATTAAGAGTAAACTGAACTGCGAGGGCAGGTGGAACCCTCCCACAATTTAATTTAAACATAAAAATCCCAACATTAAAATCAAAAAGGTCTTGAATCTGCAAGATGCTCTGTGTAAAGAAAAATGGTGGAGTATGTGCCAACCATTTAGCGTTACTAATACATCTAACTGCCCTCTTTTGGATTGCGTGGAGTCTGTTAATATGGACAGCACTGGCTTTCCCCCAAACAAGAATACCATAATTTAAATATGGTAAGACGAGCGAGTTATAAAGCAATTTCATCACACATAATGGAACAAATTCTTTAAGTTTATGCATGGCACCAACGTTACGAGCTGCCAATTTACATAAGTTCTGGATATGTACGTCCCATACCAATCGTTCATCTATATAAACTCCTAAGAATTTAGTAACTTGAACTCTGGAGATTTCCTTTCCATTCAGGCAAAATTGGAACAGGAATTTCTTTGATAGAATTGCTGAAAAACATAAAATTAGATTTAGTTGTA
>NW_022693487.1:0-713 GCF_011630105.1 Anneissia japonica | reverse complement strand
TTACTGTACCTATAAAATGAATGCTTTTATATTATTTTTACGTGCATTTTCGGTCTGACATTTTTAAAAAATTAAACTGTAAACACATTCTTTGTGGTAACGACGATGCGACTTGTTGTAAAGATCAGGTCGCGCCTCCTAAACTCTGCCCGGTAATTGGTTTATTTTTTTCGTGGGGTCATGTTGCTGGGCAAAAATCCCATGTGCTTGGCTGTGGTGACGTCAGATCGCCCAAAGTTTCATAGTGCGTGAAAGCTTGCTGACAGAGGAACAAGCTTAGTGTAAACCGATAATTTTTTAATTAAACAAATTTATTAAAATGAATAAGAAACCCTCGTGGTTTTGTTTTATTTTAGAGTAAAATCTAAAAATAAATCTAACAAATTAAAATTTAATTCGCTGCAAATTCCCTCCGTAATTAGCAATGTTTTTGGGGAATGTGAGTGTAATTTACATGTAGACTGATATATGAATCTAATGACATACCAAATCCGAATTAAACGTCTACTGAAAAAGGACCGTCGTAGAAACAATTGCTTTGCGTTCCTTTTTCATTTCAGATTGATTACAGTCGATTTTTAAGTATTCATAGGTGATAATGCACTTTATTAAACAATAGAAGGTGTAACTTTGATTTTATCCAACTCTGTGCTTTACCTAACATTTTACTGGCGTGTCGTTTTAATTAATAGATAATCTCCATGGCAATGTTA
>NW_022693485.1:0-512 GCF_011630105.1 Anneissia japonica | reverse complement strand
TGCACTAAGTGCTTAACTCGGCGAGATAAGCACTTTTGTGCAAAAAGTGACAATGTTAAAAAGTTCAGTCAAAAATGTTTAATTTTTTTTTTTTAGGTTAGGGTTAGGGTTAGGGTTAGTGTTAGGGTTAGAGTTAGGGTTAGGGTTAGGGTTAGAGTTAGGGTTAGGGTTAGGATGGCTCGGCGAGATAAGCACTTTTGTGCAAAAAGAGANNNAAAAGTGAGTCAAAAATGTAATTTTTTTTTGTTAGGTTAGGGTTAGGGTTAGGGTTAGTGTTAGGGTTAGAGTTAGGGTTAGGGTTAGGGTAAGAGTTAGAGTTAGGGTTAGGGTTAGGTAAAGTGAGATAGGGTGAAACAAAGACTATTCCATTGAATGTTTGAAGTTTTTCTGAAAAGTACTCGAAATATGGCGGAAAGTCAAAAATTTGCACTAAGTGCTCAACTCGGAGAGATAAGCACTTTTGTGCAAAAAGTGACAATGTTGAAAAGTTGAGTCAAAAATGTAATTTTTTT
>NW_022693484.1:0-883 GCF_011630105.1 Anneissia japonica | reverse complement strand
GACGTCGAGTACGCGGACGTGGAGTACACGGACGGATGTCGAGTACGCACTCGCGTCCGCGACTGGCCGACAGACCTCGAGTACACGGACGGATGTAGAGTACACACTCGCTTCCGCGACTCGCCGACAGACCTCGAGATAACGGACGGATGTCGAGTACACACTCGCTTCCGCGACTCGCCGACAGACCTGGAGATAACGGACGGATGTCGAGTACACTTGCGTCCGCGACTCGCCGATCGACCTCGAGTACGCGGACGTCGAGTAGGCGGACGTCGAGTACACGGACGGACGTCGAGTAGACGGACGTGGAATAGACGGACGAACGTCGAGTAGACGGACGTGGAGTAGACGGACGGATGTTGGGTACGCACTCGCGTCAGAGACACCGCTGACCGACTTCGAGTACGCGGAAGGACGTCGAGTAGACGGACGAGGAGTACACTCGTGACCGTGTCCTCCGTCCGGTTTACAGGTTCGGCCT
Source organism: Anneissia japonica (assembly GCF_011630105.1). Taxonomy (NCBI): domain Eukaryota; kingdom Metazoa; phylum Echinodermata; class Crinoidea; order Comatulida; family Comatulidae; genus Anneissia; species Anneissia japonica. The sequence goes on along the minus strand of NW_022693484.1, from coordinate 399 downwards.
CTCTGGACTTTTCTGAAAGCTAGACATACAAAAAATTTTGAAATTTTCCGCGTCTCGACGAAGGACGTCGAGTGTCCGCGAACCTCGACTGATGTCGAGTACACGTCTCTAATTAGACTTCGAAAACATTTTTTTGGAAATCGGAAAGAAATTGTGTCCGTGAACAGCCGACGGTCGTCGAGTACACGGACGAGTCCGCGAATCTCAGACGGACGTCGAGTACACGGACGAATCCGCGAATCTCCGACGGACGTCGAGTACACGGACGCGTCCGCGAATCTCCGACGGACGTCGAGTACACTGTCACGTTCGCGGAACTCCGACGGACGTCGAATACACTGTCACGTCCGCGAATCTCCAAAGAAAGCCAAGTACACGGACGCGTCCGCAATCTCCGTC
>NW_022693483.1:0-2143 GCF_011630105.1 Anneissia japonica | reverse complement strand
TACACTTACAATGCACCTGTCAGGTACGATACTTTGCATTGTGATACTCTGTAAAATGTTTGTTAATCTTAAACTATTTTGACAGTAGCCTTCATTAAAGATATGAGATTCTAATGCCCTTTACACTGCCAAGCCAAGAAAAATCCTGATTTGACACAGGAGGAAAAGTTTGTTCACACTGGACCAAAAATATGCTGATGATCTTATGTTGAACCTTGTTAACCAAAATCTACCGATAAGCATTTCCCAACTCTTTAAGAAAAATAGCGAAGTCCACAAATACAACACAAGGCAGGCTCATAAATTTCACACACTTTTTACCAGGCTCTCTTTAAGGCAGAAAACCATTATTTATTATGGTCCCGAAATGTGGAATGGATTGCCAGATTCAGTTACTAGATGTAGTTCTTCTTATTCATTTAAGGTCTCATGTAAAAATTATTTTCTACAGTTCACTATAGATGCTTTTGTTTATGATGATTTTATGGTAATTTGTAGTTAAGTGGGTATTGTTGAGGGTTCTTCTCCGCGGGACCAACGTGTACGAAGTTTCTCAATTTTTGTTGGTCTCGCTACTTGGTTTTCCCTATAATAGTTATACAGTACTGTTGAATTGTATGTTTGAACCAAGTTAAATAAATTAAAGTTGAAGTTGAACCCATTTACAATCGCTGACAGTAAAACCTGTGTTGTAAATGTAAATGCTCAAAGTTGCATACAGTAGAAGGTTTAAAGGGACACATTTTTTTGGCCAAGAAGTGAGAGAAATCTATCTTTTACCACTATGGTTAACCCCCTATTCAGGGGACACCCCTATTAAGGGGACATTTTTTTTGGTCCTGAAGGTGTCCCCTTGATAGGAATTCTTCTGTATTTTTAATGACGTTTACTGACAAAGTTCAAGTGGTAGTTTGCAACAAAATGTTTATTAGGAGGAAACATACTGTAATAATCAGGAACTACACTTTTTCTTTTTATTAAGAACCTACAAAATTTTGCCCACGCTCAGTGTTTTTATATATGTGGCAAAGACAAGCCAAACCAGTCACTCGTCGCAAATCGTGTTTCAGAGAAAATGGCCAAATCATGCTGGAATGTCAAATTTTTGAAAATCTATTTTATTGCACTAAACTCTCCTTTATATATCACACATCATTCTATGCTGTTATTTTCCCAATGTGCAATGTTAAAACAACATTTTTTAAAGATTTGATGATAGTTTCTGCATGAGAAATGCCTGAAATAATAAACTTTGAAGGCTGATTTCTCATATATAGTTCTTTAAACAGCTGTGTGTTTAAACACTTGTAACTTCATAAGAAAATGTCCGATTTGAATGATTTTTTTCCATTTTATAGCTATTATTTTACTCTCTAACACTGTATTAATAACTCAAAATCGATTTTTGCGACGAGTGACTGGTTTGGCTTGTCTTTGCCACATATAATATTCAAATATATAAAATTGTTGTATAGCAGTATATTACTATACTGTATAAGGGTATAGTTCTACCTACTACAGATAAGGTCAAAAGAATTTTACTGGGGTTTTTTTTCATTGGTTTTTCTAGGGTCTTTTTTAATAAAAACCTAATTTGATAATTCACTTAAGCTTCAATTTTTTCTTATTTTGTTCTTATTTTTTAAGCACTTAAAAGGCTATGTGACAATTTACTATAGAATTAGTAATTAGAAGCTACATAGTATTAGTACAAATTATACAGTACAGTACAGATTTTAGTTAAAATATATATTTCTTTTACGGTATTCTATTCTATATTCAGTTGAATGCGAATACAAATACGACCACCTTTATTACAATTTGCATACAGTAAAGTGTGAAACTGAAGATAACAAAAATTCATAGTGATTAATAAGGGATAGCACAAGACGAGGAAAACAAAAGAAAATCCTAAAAAAAAAAAATTAATAAAAACTAAAAAAATAAAAATAATAAACAAACAACCTTAAAAAATAAATTCAATAAGATAATATAAAATGAATAAATAGTGAATTAACAAGGCCTACCAATCAGGGGTTTATTTAAGAATTTGAGTAGCAGGAGAAATTTGAAAGTAACAGGAGAGTAAATTGAAATAGGCAGGGGGTATAGGGGGGCCGCCTAGGCCCCCATCGCGGTCCAG
>NW_022693482.1:0-1018 GCF_011630105.1 Anneissia japonica | reverse complement strand
GTATTGTTTGATTCTAATTGAATGCTGACAATTACTGCCACTCTGGTAGTGTCGGTCGATTGTAATTCAGTGAAGGTCGAGGGCGCACTTGTCCGTTCACTACTTTCAGTTATGATTTCAGAAGATACAACAGCAAACGCATCTGTAAAAATGAAAAGCAAAACACCTTCATCAACGTCATCGTTATTATCATTACATTCATCATCATCATCATCATCATCACTTTCATCACCACTATCGTAATCACGATGGTAATCTTTATCATCCACCATAACCAATATTTTAATCTTAATCATCATCATTATCATCATCATCATCAAACAACATTATCATTATCGCCATTCAATTCAATTTATTGCCTCAGAATGCGTCATAAAGGGTCACTATTCGCTAACATAATACGATACAATATACAATATAATGGGATACAGTAAATTATTTACATTATTTCCAGCAACTGTGTTGTCCCCTGTCTGTGGGAGAGTTAATATTGGCCTACATATCGAGTAGTTGCTAGGATGATTGTGGAAGGATCAACCACAATCGTCCTCATCATCATCATCATCATCCTCATTGATGTAATCATGATCTTAATCGTCATTATCATAATCATTAACCGTCATCATTATAACCACGATAGTAATCACCATCACCATCAGCAGCATCGTAATTACAATTTAATTATTATCTTTTAAAAAAATGTTTTATTCATATACCATAGTACGTCGAATTAAGGCAAAAAAATTGAGAGATATGCTAAGATGATGATGCAAATTATATTCATATTAAGCGAATTCTCTCCTTGGATTGGAATACATTATCTTTATTTATCATGTAAATTCAAATGGTAATGTGTGTGGTAATTATTAAATGTATTCCTTTTATCAATTAAAACGACTAACGCCTTAGCTACATTTACACTAACATAACATAACATAACGACAACGACACGAAAAATGCGCTCAGTGTTGAAGAATATAAACGACACGATGATAATAATGTCGTTGTCCTGTCGTTA
>NW_022693481.1:0-801 GCF_011630105.1 Anneissia japonica | reverse complement strand
TATTATAGTCATCTCTCTTTAATTATGCATTTTATAAGTCTTAACTTTCAATGTTACTCCAATCATTAGCCTCTCCATTCTTCTTAGTGTTACACATAAGTTCAATAGCAATTTTCAGAGTTGATTGAATACTGGCCTTCTCAAATACAGTACATTGGTAGTTTTGGTCTTCCTATTTTAAATAACGTATTCCAGTAATAAATTGCAGATTTCATTTCATTTCTTTAGGCACGAACGCCAAGGATATATTAATAAGTGAACTTAATCACTGTCCTACGTGGCATATCCATTTAACAGGGGACTTAATGGACCAGTACACCGGGGTAACCCTCTACTCTTCTTGAAGGATGTACTGGGTTCTTTAAAGTGCACACGAGTCAAATGCGTACACTGGGCTTACGGTTTGAAGTCCTTATACGAGAAGACTTGTTCACCACCAGAACCATTAGCGAGTGAGCCGTTAGAACCAGCGCTGATATATTAGAGCTCAAGGTTCGTTCTGGTGCCCCTGAATTTGTTTTACATTTTGATTTTTAGAATTGTTTTTAATTAATTTCTTTTAAAATGATATACTTTTGCAATAAATATTTTATTAATAAGTATTGGTGTGTTCTTTGTAATTTAAAGTTTATAAGAGGGTGCCATCTGGGAGCTTAAAAATAAAAAAATTGAAGTTTACCTACATGAGATCCACAATACAAATATTCAGTGGTGAATGGGGGAGGGGGATGCACCCCAAAAAAATCTTGTCGACCACCCCAATGGAAATGTTATAAGCAAAAAATAAAATATGCTAAATTA
>NW_022693480.1:0-1157 GCF_011630105.1 Anneissia japonica | reverse complement strand
TAATTAAAATCCGTACTCATGAGAATTCGTTTTTGATTAGTTTTACTTTTATAGTAGTAGATTTAATTGTAATGTTATTACACGTACGTATATACATAGATGCGCGAAAGGCATCGAACCAAATTTCATCAATTATTGTTCCAACTCGGTTAAAATAGACTTCAAAGCAACACGGATAACTATCACTATCCTTGGTTTATTCAACATAGTGTTTTGCCGTTAACATGTTTATTCTTAGTAAATCTGTTAACGTAAAATTTCGTTACAAAAGAACGTTTTTATTCACGATGGTACTGTTGTGCTTTGAATTGCCAACTTAGTGACGAATCCATTTGTGTATGGAATATCGCATTCACGTTTCCGTGAAGCTATTAAAACAATTGTTTTCAAACCCATTGGAAATTTTTTTTTCTCCATACATAATCATTTTATTACGGTCTCAGAGAACCTAAATTTCAACCCCCTCCCCACCTTTGATTATTTATTCTGTCCGTGTGTTTACGATTAGCAACATATCCAAGGGCCATGTTGATTAAGTTATCTGCATATACTGCAATAAGGGTGAACCTTCCAGCTAGCACTCCACTCTATGTCTGATTGTAATTAAATTTGCTTTAATTCAATTCCAAAACATAGTATATAGTTTAAAGAAACTAAATAGTTTAAAGTATATGATAGACCTACCAAACGAATAGCAGGATGTAACGACGTTGATCCTTTCTGAGTGATAATCAAACTGACCAATCAGAACAGGCAGAGACTCGATTATGTAAAGGCTGAAATATTATTTATAATATTGTTCCTATGGTTTCATTTTACAAATGTCACGCACAACATTTGATTAAGCCTCGATGTACTTTAGTTGATAATTAAATCCGTTCAAATGCGTGATATACTTAATAAGCAAAACGAATGTTGGTTACGATAAAAAGAAGATGATGATGATGATGATGAGCAATGTGCTTATTGTGTTGCAATTAATTGTATGCCTACCGATCGATGAACATTTATGTTTAACGGAACACGCACGGTTGGAAAAAATCAATTTAGTGGTAGTTAAAATTGTCGTCATCACTTGGAATATTGGGAATATTGCAATATGTATATAGCATTACCGCAAGACGGTATAAAATTTATCTATTATATCATGATTTATA
>NW_022693479.1:0-505 GCF_011630105.1 Anneissia japonica | reverse complement strand
TTGCCTCACCCTAAGACTGTTTATACATGCATATCTGACAGCTTAGCAAATTTGTTTAAAATTAATATATTCTATTTATTTCTATTTTACTCTATTCCTATGTTTTAAAGCTAATTTTAGGCAAACTAGTTAGATAATTACTAACTAGAAGTTAACCTAACATCAAGTTCATTCAATATGTTTACCTGCCCCATTTGTGAATTTTCAACATCATCAATCACAAAGTATTCACAATATTATAGAGTACATAGGAATGTGCATAACTTTAATTTCCCGTGTGTCATTCCGAATTGTTCGCAAACATTCTCATCTTACTCTTCATATAAGAGCCATATTAGCCGAAAGCATCGACAGTGGGGTTTGGAACACCAGGCTAAATCTAAGCCTTTATCTGTAGATACCCCTATAAAATGCCAAGTTGGAATTTGTGAACAGGAATGTAGAGAAGTAAAAATTGAATGTCTGTTATTTTTACATGTGCCAGGATTTATCTGTCGCACTCAAC
>NW_022693478.1:0-1113 GCF_011630105.1 Anneissia japonica | reverse complement strand
TAACAGCTACAGATCACAAAAGTCCTCTGCAGGTTGATAAATGCCACTTAAAGCCTAGTTTTAAGGTTAAATAATGATAAATCGGATGATACTCAATTAGGCCCATATGGCCGAATCTGGAAAAAACGACCCGGTTAAAAATTGGCCAATTTTGATAAAAACCATGAGCTATAGCCCATACTTTTTTTTGGACGATTTTTTTGACCCCGCCATTGTCCATTTGTTTTGTATTCCATGACACCTGCAGATCACAAGAGTCCCCTGCAGATTGATAAATTCCTTTAAAAGCCTACTTTTAAGCTTAAATAAGGATGATGATACTTTATTAGGCCCATGTGGCCGAATCCGAGAAAATCGACCAGGTTAAAAATTGGCCAATTTTGATAAAAACCATGAGCTATAGCACATACTTTTCTGAGGACGATTTTTTTGACCTCGCCATTTTCCATTTGTTTTGTATTCCATGACACCTGCAGATCACAAGAGTCCTCTGCAGATTGATAAATTCCTTTTAAAGCCTACTTTTAAGCTTAAATAAGGATGATGATACTTTATTAGGCCCATGTTTCCGAATCCGAGAAAATCGACCAGGTTAAAAATTGGCCAATTTTGGTAAAAACCATGAGCTATAGCCCATACGTTTTTTTGGACAATTTTTTTGACCCCGCCATTTTCCATTTTTTTTGTATTCCATGACACCTGCAGATCACAAGAGTCCTCTGCAGATTGATAAATTCCTTTTAAAGCCTACTTTTAAGCTTAAATAAGGATGATGATACTTTATTAGGCCCATGTGGCCGAATCCGAGAAAATCGACCAGGTTAAAAATTGGCCAATTTTGGTAAAAACCATGGGCTATAGCCCACAATTTTTTTTTGGACGATTTTTTTGACCCCGCCATTTTCCATTTGTTTTGTATTCTATGACACCTACAGATCACGAGAGTCTTCTGCAGGTTTATAAATGCCACTTAAAGCCTAGTTTTAAGCTTAAATAATGATAAATCGGATGATACTTAATTAGGCCCATGTGGCCGAATCTGGGAAAGACGACTCAGTTAGAAATTGGTCAATTTTGGTAAAAACCATGAGCTATAGCCCATACTTTTTTTTG
>NW_022693477.1:0-1696 GCF_011630105.1 Anneissia japonica | reverse complement strand
TAGATACTAAGTTACAAATAATTTAACACTTTCCATTCGGACACCAAACGCTAAGTTAAAGGGATTGCACAAGAGGTAAATAAAAGTATGTAGGCATATTTTGTGTTGTTTAATTTTGTACTTTATGTGACAGTATCCTAGAGCAAAAAGAATTTCTATGTATAATGCTTAGATACTAAGTTACAAATAATTTAACACTTTCCATTCGGACACCAAACGCTAAGTTAAAGGGATCGCACAAGAGGTAAATAAAAGTCTGTAGGCATATTTTTTGTTGTTTAATTTTGTACTTTATGTGGCAGTATCCTAGAGCAAAAAGAATTTCTATGTATAATGCTTAGATATTAAGTTACAAATAATTTAACACTTTCCATTCGGACACCAAACGCTAAGTTAAAGGGATCACACAAGAGGTATATAAATAAAAGTCTGTAGGCATATTTTTTGTTGTTTAATTTTGTACTTTATGTGACAGTATCCCAGAGCAAAAAGAATTTCTATGTATTTTCTTATGATGTAATTGACAATGGAAATGAATTATTGAATTAGGGTATCATAGTAATGCCCTATTTTTCAACCAATTATGGTGTTGAGTATTGCCATAAGTATTCCATACAATTGTCTATGTGCTCTGCTGCCTTTAACATCAATTGCTATGTTTATGTTCATTAGCTTTCTGAAGTATTGCACCACAGTTCAAAATAAAATAAAACGTGATGATGCTAAAACAAGTATATTTTTTGCCTAATTACATTACCTAAAAACTAAAACAGCTTCATCAGACTAAATCTTTTTATCTTTCTTCTATCTTTTATTTATTTATCCTGGGGGACCTGCTCAGGGATAAAATCCCTGGCGCTCTGCAGATCCCAGCAAAGAAAATAACATAGGAAGAAACATGTCATCAAAACAGAAAAGCATAAAACAGAAGCTACTGTAAGTCAGCAAGCAAACGAGGCTCACACAAAGAAAGTGAAAAGACATAATTTTAATTAAAAGGTTTTAATTTGAGAAATTCAACAATTACATACTATTTCTAGGCATGTTTTTATCAGAGGGTATATAGCATAATTATATCTACCTTGATCATTAATTTGCATTGAGAATTTGGTGTATTATAGTTGTATATTACACACTCAACCTAAATACCCACGTCAATTGCCATTTAAACGATACAAAACAGAGATTAACTTCCATTATTGTTGTAATCCAGAATCACAAACATCAATTTTGAAGGATTTAAGAAAATACTTAAATTAAGTATGATATTTATGAGTAACATTTCAATCTGAAATAATGTTCACATACTGTAACAGGATCATATGCAGAATATTTTTACTATGGCTACATGCTACATGACTAATTACTTCAAAACAAAAAATCTGGATGAAAATTTTAGGAAACAAAGCAGATTACAAAAATCTGCACATTATCATGTACAGTACATTAATTATTTTTCAAAACTGTTTCAAATTAAAATTGTTTTTTGTAGAATTTGGGAGTAAATGAACTGTACTGTAGGTGTGTAAATGTTGTTGTCCCTGTACAGTATGCCCTATAATCAATGATGCATACTTGTTAATATTCGCAAATTGTGATAATATGCGTACTGTAAAAAGCGAGCGTCTCGTCAATGGCATTTTAGTCCGTTAACTAGAGTAATTTATTATTATTAGTAGCCCCTTGATGTACTGTA
>NW_022693476.1:0-569 GCF_011630105.1 Anneissia japonica | reverse complement strand
AAAAAAATTTCAATTGAATCCAAAATACCGTATTATAACTAAATTAAAAACGACTTATGGAAAAAACACATTTGTATAGACGTGAAAATGTAAAAAATGTAAAATAATTATATTAGAAAATCATAAATTTATACACAAGTATAAAAATTACATAAACATAAATAGGAACGCAATATTTTAATCAACACTTCCACGTAAAACCCATTTGAAAGCAAAATTACGTACAATACTTCAACAGAAAAAAGAAAAAAAAACACTTACAAGTAAAATGCTTTTATAAGCGAGAGCCATGTAAAAGTTAAATCCATGGATCAAAACCTAGTCAAATTTAAAAACATGTAAAACATGAATTCAAAATCACATTAAGAATAATTAAAGAAAAAATTAAGCTTTATGTTAAGCAAGCACATTTTTAATTAGATAAACTGTTAAAAATCAGAGACGAAAAAAGATAAAGTCAGAAGAAAAGTCACTGTAAGTTAAAAGTAAAAGAAATTAGAATTATATAAAAAAAAATAATAAGATGTACGAAACGTAAAAAAATCTACGAAGCAGTTACTCCCAAAATA
>NW_022693475.1:0-1149 GCF_011630105.1 Anneissia japonica | reverse complement strand
ACATTGTTACAACAATCTGTAATTTTGATTGTAAAATTCTTAATTTAAAACCAAGTAACAAATACGTACTGCTACTTTTCAACCCTAATGAAATTATTCGAATTGTAATTTCATTGTTATTATTATTATTATTATTATTATTATTATTATTATTATTATTATTATTATTGTTATTATTATTAGGCCCTATATTTGTTAATAATAATAATAATAATAATAATGATAATAATAATAATAATAATAATAATAATAATAATAATAATAATAATAATAATAATAATAATAATAATAATAATAATAATAAAAACATTTACATTTTTTCTAACCTGGTTAGGATCAACAAGTATTTATGATCGCATACTAAAATTAAGGGACGTATATTCGAGTATTATTATAATTTTACATTAAAAAATAAATGCCCAATGCAGCTGGGGCGGATGCAGGATTTGGCGGCAAGGGGTGCGTGAGAGTCGACACCAGACCTCAGTCGCACCATAGTTTGGGCTGAGGTGCAAAAATTTTGGAAATATAGACCTCTAGGTGCCTGGAAATTTCGTAATTCATGCCAAGAATAGTATAAAACAATTATTTTTCTTAATACACTTTAGGGATTGTACCGTCGTTCAAGGTTTTTGTTGTTGCAGTTATCCTGGTCATCCTCGATTACGAACGAACTACTACTACTAGCAATATTAGATAAATAAATATAATGTTTATAGAAAAGGCCTGGTTAGGTTCAATCTTTATGATATGTATTATTACAACAACCTGTAATTTTGATTGTAGAATTCTTAATTTAAAACCAAGTAACAAATACGTACTGCTACGTTTCAACCCTAATGGAATTATTCGAATTGTAATATTATTATTACTCTATTATTATTATTATTATTATTATTATTATTATTATTATTATTATTATTATTATTATTATTATTAACATTTAACATTGTTACAACAATTTGTAATTTTTTTTAATTATTATTAATATTATTATTATTATTATTATTATTAACATTTAGCATTGTTACAACAATCTGTAATTTTGATTGTAAAATTCTTAATTTAAAACCAAGTAACAAATACGTACTGCTACTTTTCAACCCTAATGAAATTATTCGAATTGTAATTTCATTGTTATTATTATTA
>NW_022693474.1:0-2046 GCF_011630105.1 Anneissia japonica | reverse complement strand
AATTCCGTCTTTCCAAGATAATTTATCTTGGAATTCCGTCTTTCCAAGATACGTTATCTTGGAAATCCGTCTTTCCAAGATACGTTATCTTTGAATTCCATCTTTCTAAGATACTTATCTTGGAATTCCGTCTTTCCAAGATCAATTATCTTGGAATTCCGTCTTTCCAAGATACGTTATCTTGGAATTCCGTCTTTCCAAAATACGTTATCTCGGAAAGACATCTTTCCGAGATAAATTATCTCGGAAAGACGTCTTAATAAGTGTTTATTCCATGTTTCCAAGATAATTATCTTGGAAACTCGGAAACTCGGAAGGTCACTTTAAGCTTCCGTACTTTGCCATTATAATTAATACAATAGTCATCTTCAATAGTTGACCCAATTTTACCGTTAAAGTCGCCTATAATAATTATTTTGAGATCCTCATATATTTCCCTGATTGTAATATTTTCTGCTAAGAGTGAAATATACAATTCATCCGTCAGTACAGTATTTTATTTGTTCCATCACACGGGAAGTAGACAATGGCTAAAACTAGAAAGAGTAGCCGAACCATTTAATTGGACTTTAATCCATAGTCTTTCCAAAGTGTCTGATTTAGTATCCAGAATGTTATCATCGATAATTGTAATGTTATCTTTTATGAGAAAAGCAACACCTCCTTGGCTTTTCTTTAAGTCGTTACATCTATTTTCCCAATCCAATTGTAGCCATGTAATGCATTCTTGGTCTTTTAGAAATGTTTCCCCCATCCCAAGTATACCAATATTATTTGTTTCAATAAATTTCTTTATTTCACATTTTTTTCACTTTTAAACCCACGAACATTGTTGTAGGCCAATTTTAGATTTTAGACAGCAGCTTTTCGAGTGGCAGTGCTGATAGAAAACTGCAGTTTTTTGGCACTGCGGCAGTGCCGATAGAAAATCGGAGCTTTTTTCGTACTGCGGCAATGCCGAGAGAAAAATAACAGCTTTTTTTCGCACTGTACTGGCAGCTTTAAAACTTTTTTTTCGCACTGTAGGCCATGGGGTGAAGCTCAAAAGACGTATAGAAAACCGATTCCGTTCCGATGGCTGTAATATGAAAAATTTAGGCCTACAGTAGTTTAGTATGTTTTGACTCACATATAAAAAGTTCGACCAAATTTATATCCTCTGCAATTTTGAGAAAATTACCGTTTTATCACGTTCCTAGGCCACCGACCGTCGGAAAAAAAACACACCGCGTCAGAGCGGCGTGCGATTTTTCTTTTCCGTACGAAGCATTTGTACTCGGGCTTTCTCGACTGTCTCGGCTCGAAAATCTCTATTCTGGAGGTCAAAAGGTCATCAACCAAATGTAGACGACTACAAAACTTCTGAGAATGCAGATACAGCATTCGCTCGCATGTCTGATTTTGAAGAACACATTGACGTTGAGATAGTAAATACATACAGTGGCGGCTCTAGGATATACTTTCTGGGGGGCGGGGGCTAAGTTGTCAGACAGGGGGACTTGAGCTCGTAGGCTCGAGCTGGAGGAAGTGATTGAGAGGGGTTCCCCCTCCCAAATGAGATTTTTTTAAAGAATATCAACCTCTGAATGGCCGAAAATGGCACACTCAGACTGTGACAGACATGAATTGGCTTGGTGTTTTTGGCGTATTTTTATATGTTTTATGGTCTGACTACCCGACGAGCTCTGTCCGGCGGGTTGGGACGGGGGGGCTTGACCTGTCCGGTGGGGAGAAGAAGGCTTAAGCCACCCCCCCCCCTGCCACCCCGCTGGCGCCGCCATTGAATACATACTCCAAGTATCGAAATGCACGCCATCGTGTCGGGATTCGATATTTCGACATTAATTATGTCATCATCAGGAATGAAAAATTATCCATATTTGAAAGAGATTATGCACAAGTACCAAAAGTGTTTGACCAATCAAAACATTTAGTAGATGACATAGTTATGAATAAACTAAAGATCAAAGCATCCTTACCCTACTGATCAAATTACCTACAAACAGTGACGTAGAAAAGTATTTTTCATTGGGGGATGATTGGCGT
>NW_022693473.1:0-1080 GCF_011630105.1 Anneissia japonica | reverse complement strand
AACAGTACAAAATCGTCGACGATAAATAATTTGAAAAGTTCGTTGACAATTTCTAATTTTAGCAAAATTTGCTCACCTTTGCCCATGGATATGGTATCTAGTCGCCCATCAACTTTAAATCATTGAGAAAAAGGGACAGTGGCTCCATAGGTTGCCATGCTATTTCCAGGCATCCTGGGGTATTAATTTTTTTTTGCCACAATATTCAAGGGTTGGGGCTTGGCAGCAATTTCCTTTCAGATACCTGGCTGGCTGTGCACCTGTCTGATAACATCCAAATTAAGGTGAAAGCAAGCTTGTATGTGAACTACTGTTTATGGTAGACACGTCGTCTCAAAAAACATTTTAAAAAACAATTATTGAAGTTCGGAATGGTGTTTCTTCTATTTTTGGAAAATGTACATATAGGTAAGTAAAGCATGTAGGCCTACTATGTTGTACCACAGACCCCCTGTGTTTTGCACTGTAGTTGTACAAGTCTGTAGGCCTACATGGATTTAATTGCGGCATCCATTGTTGTGTTGTTGTTCAGGCCTGTATTTTTCAAACTGGGGACTCTAAAATCGGTTTATAGAGGGTCCTTTTCGTTAATTTTGTGGACTAATTTGAAAGAGAAATCTTAAAATTTAGCCATAATACAATGGCATTAAACCGGAGTATCTGAGTGAAAATTTAAACAACAGTAACAACATAATAGGGAGATAAAGATTTGTCCGTGTGTGATAACATACCTTATAGTGTTTATAAGGTATTTAAATTTATATAGTGACTTAAAAACGAGTCGTAAAATGCGCTTTAATTTAAATAGGCCTATAACAATCGCATATACAAATTCATGAAAATAAATGCAGCATGAAGTGATGTTAATGCCGTTAATGTTTGTATATTTAATCTTTTTTATCCAAATCTATTTTAATATATTGCATTCGTTCTTCGATGTATTATCAGCATGTTTGTTGTTTTATTGGATAAAACCAATATTTCGACCTATCCTTGATAAAGACCTAAGGATAGGTCGAAATATTGGTTTTCTCCAATGAAGTGTTTCTAAGGTCCATATACATGGTATTCGTTTCCTAT
>NW_022693472.1:0-829 GCF_011630105.1 Anneissia japonica | reverse complement strand
TAAAATTCATCATCATCACATTACCATTATAGTCAAAATGAAACGCCAACAAATTTCTCATGATCGTTTATCAGGAATCTACTTAATATCCAGGACAACTTAGGCCTAATTATAGCTTACTAAGCTTTAACTATATATACTGTAGTATGATCAACAAATCATAGCTTTTTTTTCGCATTTAGCACAATTTTCTTCACTTTTTATTGCTATTAATATTATTATCAATTATTACTATCGTCATCATCATCATCATTGTTATTATTATTATTATTACTATTAGTAGTAGTATTATTAAACAAACATGATCTTTTATCAGGGATTTTTGACAACCATAGAGATCTTATTAATGTGTGTGATATACCATAGAAAGAGACATAGAAAAAAAAAGCTTAAACACATTGTCTTTGAGTATGTACTTTACATAGGGCTACTTCAAAAACGTGATTTCACAACGTCCTCAGCCCCACCATGGCTGGGGCTGAGTTGAGAAAATTTGAGGAAATAGTACCTCTCGAGATGGCCGGAAATGACACTTTTATATAGTAAAATTCATCATCATCGCATTACCATTATAATTAAAATGAAACGCCAACAAATTTCTCATGATCTTTAATCAGGGATCTACTTAATATCCAGGACAACTTAGGCCTAATTATAGCTTACTAAGCTTTAACTATATATACTATATTATGATCAACAAATGACAACATTTTTTTCGCATTTAGCACAATTTTCTTCACTTTTTATTGTTATTAATATTAATAACAATTATTACTATTGTCATCATCATCATTGTTATTATTATTATTACTATTAGTAGTAGTATTAT
>NW_022693471.1:0-937 GCF_011630105.1 Anneissia japonica | reverse complement strand
CTTTCCCCCCTCCCAATTTAAAGACTCATACTGTACACCACTGACTTAAAGTGACTGAGGGTGACAAATCCTCATTAGACTAGTACAGAAATAGATCTGCAGTGAAAATCAGCAGTACAACCAGAGGAAATTTATTATACAACTGGAGAATGGAATCAAACTGCTTTACCCTAATACAAAAAGTTTATATATCTAACTGTTAAATATATCAGCATATAGAAAAGCAAGGTATCTTTCGAAGAAAAAGGTGCATTGTTTATTTGTAATATGATCAAAAAGTGGGCGATTAAAATGGTAAAATGGTATAGGCAGTGGTACTGCTTAAAAACTGCCTTAATATCAGCACTGGTTTGAGACCCTTCTCGCTTATCGTTTGGTTGGTAGAACTAAGCCTTCTAGGATAAGAATTTAAACTGGAGGCAATTTGTACATATCTGGCTCGTGTTCACATTAGATAACTCATTGCAGCTTTAAGATGAACAACACTTTTTCCAATGCACAGGTTCATTATTGCCCCTGTTGTTTTGGAACGATGTAAGCTACTAAGCACCTCTCTACAGCTGCTACTAATAGTCACAGAACATGCCCACAGGCAATTTTACATATCGACTGAGTTATGGGTTATTCTCCTATCTATACCTATACGGATTGAATTATAGGCAAATTATACAGATCTCTCAACATTTACTAAATTCACCAGTTTGCAAAATACATGGCACATCTCTCTGCCATTTATCACATTTATGTGATGTTTCCATAGCAATATATATATATAAATCTTCCAATAATAATATATAGCATTACTAGGATAGGTATAAATCATTATTATAGCTAGGAATATTTTAAGATTTTAAATGAACTTACCCTCCAATTCCTGACACTCTGTCACTGATGTTATCTTTGACATTTCTAAAATAATAATTGATAAAAATACATT
>NW_022693470.1:0-538 GCF_011630105.1 Anneissia japonica | reverse complement strand
CATTTTAAAAGAAATTTTAAATGAAAAGAGTAATTTTGAGCATTTTAAGGACTTACGAATGTGTAAACATACGTCTTAAGGTCCGTGCGCACGGTAGTATTAATACAGTGTCACAAACCCAACACATGTAACCGAAACGTAATTTCCAGCTTCAGTACGTGCTGTGGGCGTGGAAATGAGCGTACGGCTCGTAAATTTTGGAAAGTTTTGGAATATTCAAAATGACCTGAAACGTGCTTTAAATTATCTGAAAAGTGATATTAACAATTTTAAAATTGTAACGCACAAGTACGAATACCTAAAACGACGTGCCTGACGACGATAATGGCACATGAATTTAAACCTTGTCAAGTTTAATTTAAAACCCCCTGTTGGTTGGTAATACCACACGAATTTTTCCTTTACAGTATACGAACTATCGGTCTGATAGTGTCGAAATACAGTCTGCCGCCCTCTATTTTCAATATGTTTACATCTTTCAAGAAAGAAAGATGAGAAGGCTCCAAAAAAGCATTCTTTTTGACCATGATGACGTCAC
>NW_022693469.1:0-885 GCF_011630105.1 Anneissia japonica | reverse complement strand
ATGATTTTAAGGCAGCTTTAAAAACTCACCTTTTTAACTTGTATTTTTCTTAATTTTTTTTTCCCCCGAATTTTATTTTTACTGTTAAGCGCATTGAGGCTTTAGCATAATGCGCTATATAAGCCAAAATTATTATTATTATTATTACATACGTAGGCATTGACTATTTCGGTCCACTTTATGTGAAACAAGGGCGTAGCAAGGTTAAGCGCTATGGTTGCATTTTTACCTGTTTAACACTGAGAGCTGTACATATTGAACTGGCTAACTCGTTGGACACAGATTCATTTCTAAATGCTCTGAGAAGGTTTATCGCCAGAAGGGGCAAACCCGAGAAAATATATAGCGATAATGGTACAAACTTCCATGGTGCGGATAGAGAACTTAGAGAGAATCTTAAAATACTGAAGCAGCGGAAAATAGAGAACTTTCTCCACGAAGGGGAGATCGAGTGGGTTTTTAACCCTCCAACAGCGAGTCACATGGGCGGTGCTTAGGAGCGGTTGATAAGGTCGACACGCAAGATTCTGAAGAACCTCCTTGGCGAACAAGTCGTCTGTGACGAAGTTCTAGCAACTGTAATGACAGAGGTGGAAGGAATACTTAATGCAAGGCCATTAACAGAAATTAGCCTTGATGCAAGAGACTGTGAACCACTTACCCCAAACCACTTAATTCTAATGAAACAGAGTCCTAGCTTACCACCAGGTGTTTTTGATAAGAAGGACAACTATGGTAAAAGGCGATGGCGGCAGGCGCAATATCTTGCCTCTATATTTTGGAAGAGATGGCGTAGGGAGTACCTTCCTCTACTCCAAACTATGGCGAGCCGAGTTGTCATTTAATCATAAATAGAGATATCTTAGTTTTAAATAGAGATATCTT